>NW_010402900.1:30994-54550 GCF_000710305.1 Buceros rhinoceros silvestris | reverse complement strand
GGAAAAAAAAGTAGTTTTTGGCAGCGTTAAAGTGTCCCTTGTTTCAGTAACTGATCCAAATCGGCAGAATTTATCCCTTTTCTGAGGAGTGAGTGGCTGCAGCCTTTGTGTTTGCCAGACTTTCTGACCAGCACCAAGGGCTGGTTTGGACTAGCTGATTTGCTTCTTTACTGTGTTTTTGCTTGTTTTTTTGTTTTTATATCAAAGGTAAGAAGTAGTTAAGCAGAATGACACATTGCAGGAATCCTCTCCCTATAGTTTATCTTTCAAGTGCAGACAGAGATGTACAACACAATTTAACGTTCAAGGAAAAACACCTACTGCAGCCATAGCTTTACAATGGATTGATTTAATTTTTTTGAATTAATGACTACTGAATGTCATTTCCTAGTGAGCACAAAACCAAAATCCAAAAACCTACGTATTTTCCCTCCATCTATAGGTGAGTGTCTGTCTGTGACTTCAGGACAAAATATCTAAGAAGTTGAAGCACCTCTACGGAAGACATGAGAAAGGACATTTGCTGTTGCATGCAGAGATTCAAACGCTGGAAATGTTAGAAATGGCAGTGAAGAATGCCTTTGCTTTTCTGAACGCAACCCTGCTAGAGATCCAATTGCCTTGTAGCCAGCCTGACCACGGAACAAAAGTACAGAGTTAAATCCCAAGAATTGGACAGGAATGTAAGAACAGCTTATTTTACACGGAAGGGATACGAAACTATCCGTTTTACTAATACAGGGGATACTAATAGAAGTATCCTATTTACTAATAGTTTAGTAAATTTGTGCATTGCAACTTCTAACTTTGCAGAGAATTGAATAGGGAAGATGTGGAACAGAAAGTCAGAGCATCTCTGAAGAAAGGCACTGAGCTGTGGGTTGTTTTGTTGCTTGGTTTTGGGGGGCAGAGAAAGTTACAAAGTGTTGGGTTTGGGGTTTTGTGCCCCCCTCCCCCCTCCTCCGCAGGAAGCACTGAGGGAGGCAGATGGCAGGTCCATATTTTCCAAGTTAGTCCTCCTGTAGTAAACAGAGGATCTTTTTATCCATGCTCTTAGTCCTGGATACAAAAATAAGCCTTTGAACAGGTCTTTCTCTTGTACTCAGGTAGAGCTTCTTATCCCTAAACATTTTCCTGGTGTTTTGGAAATAAACTTTTCCTGCAGAAAAGCCAGAAAGCTTCTTCGGTAGACAAGTCACTTCTCCCATCCTCAGTCCAAACCAAGTCCTAGCTTCCCTCAAACCCCCACAAAGCTCAGCTTTTGTAATCAGCTCTAATAATCAATTTAATTAGCATAGGACCACACACAGCTTTCAAAGTTTGAACTTTTTCTTTTTTAAAATCCATGAGACTATTTTGAAACACAGGCAAAAGAAAAACAGACCAGCAACCTAAACCCCTTATCATGAGCAGGGACAGGTTTTCCTAGCAGGGGAGGATAAAGGCTGCTGCTCTGGAGCACTGAGAGATGGTTTATTGCTGGGACAGAGATATTTATGACTAACAACTGCAGGCATTCGGGGGAGGCAGTCGCTCCCCGCCTTGCCGATCCAGGCCACTTGGCACTCAGAGCAGCCTCACGCAGTTTAAGAACACATTACTCTGCTTATGTTTCATTTCATTCCTCCAGCAGCTTTACAATTCACAAAAAAAATCACGATTCATTTGCTGCTTGTTTGTGTCTGGGCGCAGTATTATGTGTTAATCATTGGCAGGCTACAGGCAAAGGTTTCCTTCCCTGCCTGTGGTTGCTCACCCAGGGTTGAGCAGGCTGGTGCTAGAGCAAGCAACCAGGGAGGGGACAGGACTAAATGGATGCAGCAAAGTCCTTGGGAGACTGTGCTGAACACCATCTTGAGGGAACAAAACCAAATGATGAGGTAAAACAGTGGACAGTGATCAGGGCATGGAGCCAGACAACCTTTAAGCTCAAGCTTGTGGCCCTGATGCAGCTCGATTTGGGAGTAGCGTGTAGCCTGGGTGTGACTTGTGTATAAAACGGCTGTAAAAGAAACCGCTTGCCCCAATCTTCAATGCGTTATGAGGCTTCACATTACTATTATGCAAAACTTGCTGAGATCTCTATCTGGAGTATGCTGTGTACAGTGAGTTCCAATTACTAATAGTATCATTAAAAAATAATTAGCTGGAATAAAAATGCTTTTTGTTGGCAGACTGCTTGAGTTGTCTGCAGCATCTTCCAGTGACTTAATCTGAATTCTGTGAAGCTGTCTTTCTGGTAAACCTGTGTTAATTAGAGAGACTGAAAGAAGTTTCATTCTGGGGGCAGAATAGCAAAGCATGACCCTCCGTGAATGCTCTGAACTACTTCATCCTGAAGGACCTTGCCTCTGGTTTTTGACACTTGAGGTGAAACTACAAAAAACCAGAATGTGTGAACACTAATGGCTAATTAAGGCGCCTTCATTGCATCTCTGCCAACCCTGATATATATTAGCAGCCCTACAATGATGAATAAAGAACAGTACATAACCACGGGAAAAAAGTGCACTAACAAATTTGGAGAAATCCATGCTAATAATTGCATAAACCTGTCAGAAGGCAGATGGGAAAGAAGGAGAATCATCAGCAGCTGCAGTTGTGTTTTGCACATCATCCAGGAGCAGGTCAGAGTCTCCCCAGAGTGGTTTCTTACAGGAACTGTTCAGCAGTTAATTCCTGGCTTGGGTTCTGGTCTTCAGCCAGACATTAAAAGGGCCACTGTTTTGATAGACTGACAGGTTACCCAGCATCCCCGACTACGCACTCCCAAGACCTAAAAGATCAGACTTGGAAATAATTAGGTTTGTTACTTCGTGGGAAAAAAATCATAAGAACATATCTAACATAAAGTATTTTGATAGTTAGGTATATGAGGGTCTGCTGTTAATTCCAGTCTAACAGAAGTGCAGATACTTGAGTATAAATTTTTTAAAAATAAATCCACAAACTTTCCTTTTGTTTAAAAAAAAACCCGCTCAGATCTTACTGTTTCAAACACTTAAGTTATGCTGTGACCTATAGCCTTAGTGTGAAAATAAGTTAGTTTTGTGGAAAAAAAAAGAAAAAATTAAAGGATGAGTGCTTGGGAAAGGTGTTGCTTGGAACAAATCCTGAGCTTCTGCAAGAAATGATTAGGAGGTGGGATACACTACAAAGGGCAAGAACTATTGCTGACCAATTAACTTGCTAAAATATTCGAAAGAGAAAATACAAAACAGAGTGCAGAGAAACAGAGAAGGATAATTGTGGTAAAATTAAATTAAAAATAAAGATAACAGTATTCACCCAGCTCTGGAAAAGATTCCCATGGAAACCACTACTTTGTGTTAAGGGAAAAAAAATTCTTTCATTCAGTTGCTGCGAACTGGACATCATTTTACTGCTTGTTTAGGGGCTTTCTTAGCCATTAACAAGGGCAGGGCAGAGAGGTTGTGAGAAGAAAGATCATGGGATGCATTCAAAGGAGAAAATTCAAATAATTGCTTGTTCAAAGAGTCACCCAGTCTCTACACAACCCAACCAAGCAGCATCCGTATGTGGATTACACCAAACATAAAAGCCGGTACATTTAGAGCGCTGTTAGGAGAAGATGTACAGGAGAAGATACCGAGCAGTGAGTAACTCTGTCGCCATCATTTTCCCCAGACTACATCCTTCATAAATGTTGGATTCTGACAACAAATCTCAGTGGGGAGGAGACAGAAGGGGGCACCAAGGGACAGAAGATGTCTCCTGTGTGACAGGAATTGCAGCTGCTCTTTGCTCGACTGAGAGAAGCTCCAGAAAACTTCCATGGCTCAGCTGGCTGTTTCCACATGGTGTAAGTTGATTTGATTTGCTTGAAAGTGCAAATCGATTCATCCAGCTGAAACCCCCAAATTCTAAATGTGGATTAATAATACATGCTGCACAGACCCCACGAGCTGCCAAGAAACACCTGAAAAGCATGTACATCAGTCAGGCTGGTGTGTCACCTACTGCTGCCACAACGAACAGAACATAGCTTCTGACCTTCCGGTGGCTACAAGCCCTTCCGCACAGAGCGGGGAGAAGTATGCGAAGGCAGGGATTCAGCTGGCCTTTCCTACAGTGCCTTATCATCCTCCTGTATGTGAACATCACCACTCACACCGCTCTAACAATATGCCCAGCGCTTTATAAACACAACCAACAAAGGATGTTCACTGATTATGCAGAGGAATACACAGATGAGGAATCATAAGCGTACAAACTACTACAGTATTCACATGCTAAACTGGCACAAAGGTCATGGCCCACAGCTTTTACTTTATGGTTAAAAAAAGTAGTAATTCATTACTTAGGCCTTGTACATAGTTCACTATACATAGTGAATTCCCAGTACTCAGCCTGGGCCTTGAAGACCATTTGGAACAGGCCCCTGGAAAGCATATATACAATTGTCACTGAGATACAAAGAGCTACTGGGAAACATGGTCAGCGAGAACACAGAGGAAGCTGGAAATCATTCAAAGACAGACATTTTTATCAACTACATAACTTTTTTGACGCTCAAATTCACCAACTTTTGTCAAAAGGAAACCTTATGCCTTATTTTTGCACGAAACTACACACCATCCTGCCCATTAATAAAAAAAAATTCTACAAACACTACCGAAAGTAATGACTATTCTTACGTAGCTGCAGTTGTAACGTATTTTTAGGTATCTGCAGTCTGAGGAGGGGACAAACGGGGTCCTGCAGGAGCGACAGGCAGCAGCACCCTCCAGCTGCTGCCAGCTGGCCCTTCTCAGGGAGCAGCTTTTATCCCACAGCCACTGCATTTCAAGGTGCCATCATTCGCGTTCCTAAAAGCTTTTCTTGAATAGGAATGAACTGAATGGAGCACTTAAGGCTGTGTTTATGCTGCAAACAGCTCATCTCCCTTTTCCACAACACCCCTCTTTCCATTCCCAACATGCCCTCTCCAGCTGCAGCTACGCCGGCCCCTCTCCTGCCAGCCCTTGCATAAATATTTGATTTATATGAGCAAACAGGAAATTAAGCAATGCTTCCCTGGGCCTCCTTTTCTCCCCTAACACCGCATATGCCCTCAGAACTATTATACCTTGAGCAGACTTCAGCTGCTGCCCTGCCATCAGCCCACAGAGCAGTTTTTAACGCTAAGCCAGTTTGTGTCGAAGTTGTAATCTAAGTAGCTTTTCAAAGTCATTACAAGTCTTTTTCATTCAGAAACATGCTTCCACATAGTTAATGAACCAAGAAGTGGCTAGTTTAACCACAACCAAATACCAGAGTATTAAGCAGTGTCCTTTGGGTACATTAGGGCTTTTTCATTTTAATAATTTCTCTACAGTAAGAGGATTTCTCCAGCTGTTTACCTTGAAATCTAAAACGATCTCAGGCTTTGCTCCATGGAAGCTCTTCTATTTCTGTTCGGTTACCACACTGTGCAAAATAAAAGAACTTTTGCTACTGTCATAGTTATTGAATGTCTCTGAACTTGAGGACTGGAAAAAACTACATAGGAGTGAAAAACCAAATGGTTTATAAGATGAAATGCCCTTGTGGGAGATTTCTATATGAAATGCATAATAATCTGCTTTTACACACCTGGCTTATACATCAGCTGGTTGGCTTTAAGCTTTAATTCCTAAAGCCCTCAAGATAACAGCTTGCTCTATTTATGGCTAGGTCTTCACATTTATCTTTCAATATTCCTCGCTACCCCACACCCTTAAACTCCAAAAGTGGAATTTATTTGGGCATCAGCCAGTGACCACTTGCCTTAGAAATGATGATAGTTTTCCTTTTTAAAATTGCCTTTATGAAAAATGCTAGAGAAACTGGCCAGGAAACCTCTTTTCTTAATCTCAGTGGCTGTATCTATTAATTTTCTGATTTAGCCACTGGACTTTTACAGTACACACATGAAGTGAGTTTAGACAACTCCTGATTAGGAAGTCTCTGAGCAGCCTAGGAGAAACTTTCAGAACAAGAAAGTTTCAGAGAAATTAGAAAGGAAAAATTTAAATGAAAACTAATTTCTCCACTGAAATTTCATGAAAATTTAACATTGAAGCTGTGATTTGTGCTTTGAGGAGGGCAACTGGAGAAGGAAGAACCACCACTCCTGTATTTTCTGGGTAACGTCTGCCTCATTCAGAGATTCCTTTAGAACCTGAGCACTAACAGCTATAGTAGTTGCCTCTTCCCCAATGCAGACACATCCTCAGTCATCACGGACTGGCTGCAGGCTTCCCATGGACGGCCAAGCAGCCTTGACATAATTTGAGGCCTCAGATGCTCCCAGAGGAGATGTCTGCACCAACACTTGTATGTGAAAAGTTCCACTTGCAATCCTCAGCAGAGGCTCTCTGCTCTTCCACACTGCTAAATGTAATTAGAATTTAGCAAAGAGTTTATAATTGATTTAACCGCTGCTGCGTTTCTCTTCAGGAAAGCATCTAAAACCAGATCATTAACCCCTCAGCTTTCTTCACAGTCTGGGATCACTCGGTGGAATTTCCCAGAAGTTTAAAGTTTTATTTTCTTTTGCTATTTAAATAGTGAAATCTGAGGTACTACTTCTCAATGTGCTGTGTGCATTGATCAGGGTTCTGTTCAGCAGTGACAGTACCTAAAGTTCTTGAATCTGCTGTTAAAAGACAAAAAAAAAAAAAAAAAAGAAAAGAAAAAGCTGCCTTCACAGAAGCCCTGTCTCCCCTCCGGAGTAACCAGCTGTACCTATCGCTTCACCCTTTTTCTTCCCCAGAAATTCCTGCTTTTGGCTCTGTTTTTTGCCTAGGTCTCACCTCCAACCTCATTTTTACAGCAGCCAATGCACATTCTTGTCCAACGCTATTTCCTCAACCAGATATTCTTGCAGAAATGCAAGCACCAATAAGAAATAACAGGTTAGATAACACTAGAAGGCTAACCCCTGAGCTGAAACTTAATTTCCCCCCTCATTACTCAAGCATCAAAGATTGAATCTTGGAATATTTCACTAAAAGAGGACAATGAATGGGTGCCAACATGACTGAAGGGAATTCATTTAAGATTCTGGATGAATATTCATGGCAAATATTTTTGCATTGTTTGCCTAGCTCTAATTGTGTTCATTAAAGAAAAACTTCATTAGTGAAGGCAAGAGCATATTGTTGTGCACAGCAGTGAACGAAATACAATCCTAGAAATAGCACTCACTGGTTTTTGAGCAGCACGTGCAGGTTTGTCAGTTACTGGTAACAAAGGAAACATTTCAGAGGTGTAATGAGCTCAAATGTTCGCATTAACAATTCAGATTCATAAAAGGGATAGGCACAGTTCGAGCTTCTTGCAGAACAGTAACACCCAAAATAACTGGCATTGAATACTGAGGGAAAGGGTGATGTTCTTGGGGGAGCTAATGGATAAATAATAGAACAAATATGTGCATCATCGCCTGATGACGGATGACTTCGTAGTGGTTGTGAATGTTTCCATCTAACTGCTGGAGCACAAAGCAGGTCTGTTCTCTGGTGCTAGTGCCAGCTGACAGCAGAGGGCTCTGTTTTTCAGCAAAACTATCCCCAGTTCTGCAGACAGCCAGCACACATCCACCTCGCTTCACATTTTACTAGGCTTGAAAATGGGTATTTACCCAGATATTGGGAGAAATCGAGATTCCCTTCCCCTCAGAAACACCCTCTGCCATAGCAGGATATCAATATTCCACCTCTGGGGCACATTTTGGGCACACTGCCCAGCAGCTTCACACCAAGATGCCAGAGGTGTGCATCACCCCACGGGACCTCTCTCCATCCTGTCGAGAGAAACTGGGTGTCAAAGAGTCTGGAGCTGTGCCTGACATTAGGCATTGCAATATCATGCTCATTTGTGGATTGAGCGTTTTAGGGAAGCACAAGGGACACTGCAGACCCTTAACCAATAAATAAAAAGAAAAGAGCTGATAATGCTTCTCTTCATCACAGGCTTGGGAAGACTAAACACAACAGGAGCCACTTCTACATTGTTAGGGACCACACAAGTACTGCAGTGAGAGATCACCTTTGATAAACATTTCGTGTGATGTCCGGAAATTCACCCAGTGATTTTATGTGAAGCACAGAAAGTTTTGACTGAAAGCGCCTGCCTCAGAAACGCCTTCAGCCTTGCTATCAAATATTGAACTGATAAGCAGCTCACTGTATCCTGTGCACACCAGAGAGAAGGATACGGGTTGGAAATCCAAAGGCGCAAGTCACTTATACCAAATAATTTTGGCACTTCTTTAGCTTTACCAACAGCATCTTGGGGGGAACCATCATTAGCAGGTTTCAAATCAGTTGGATAAATACAGTGCATTTTCTCCTTCTTTCAGGTATTTCCTCTAGATTTATGTTCCAGTTTTCATCCACATTCAGCTCACTGCAAAGGAGGCCATTCAAATAGCAAATTAACATTTTTTGGAGTGGATATTTGCTCACTGCCCATGTGCATCAGCTGTATTAATGTGTATTTTCGCCCTTTTATTCTGTTTGTGTGTAACAGGTCTTTCTGAAGAAGGATTCTGTGGTTCTCCCCTAAATGGCTTATTATCTAGGATAAACACTACCATTCTCTCCCATCTTAATTTCCCCCGTTGAGACTCTAGATTTTCCTCTTTATAGTAGATTTGCCATATTCTTCAGGATCTAGATACATTACTTACACTTGCTCACGATATTTCTGCCCAAAAGAGCCACACACCACCACTCACCACCCCCAACTGTTTGTTTATTTTTAGAAAGTCCTCATTCAAATTCCCTTCAGAACTGCTATTGCTGCTCCCTTAATTTCTCTGGTTTTGCTCACAGACACTGAATGTTCGATCTGGAGGAATCAGTATTTCTAAGACTTCAGGAGCTGGTGGGCAACATCCTGCCCAAAGCACACCCTCAGAGCAGCTCCGCTGAGCAAGCTAACGTGGCGTGGGTGTGCATCCGTCACGCAGACGCCACGCTGGCCGCGGGCCCTCTGCGTGTGTCCAGCTCCACCGGGCAGCTTTTGTTCTGGCCTGCTTCAGAAGTGACAGCAAGAAGGATGAAGATTCAACATTTGTTTATTAACACTTTTTTATGTACTCTAGCAGATGAAGGGTTTTTTCCTTTTTTTTTTTTTAAGCTGTACATGAAGATGACTCTGTTCAATAGTTTCTGTTACTGACAAATGGCAAAGTTCCCATTTCATTTTATTTTGATGTGTGTGTTAAGTCATGACAGGTATCCATCCCCGCCAGCTAGCTCTAGCATGAAAATAAGGAGGCCCAGGAGACCAACACTATTTCAAGTAGCAAATAATATAATGGAATTTGAAAGAAAAACATAGGCCTATATTTTCTGTTAACGGATACCCAGATGGAAGAAAGCATTCTGTCAGATACCACACAGACTGAGCTAGAGCTTGTCCAATTGTAACAGCCAATCAGCCACTCTTAACTCATAACAGGCAAAAAAATGTGTGGTAGATAGAATTTATAAATTTGATACTATCATTATAGTGGCTTCCAGAAATCCACTCTGCCCACTCTTACCCAACATCAGGATCATCTCAGACTTGATCTGTGCTGCCATGCCATCCCACAGGCACTCAGCCCTGTTGCTCCCTGCACATCTACCATCACTGACTGGGTTCACAAGGAAAAGAAACTGCAACATGCTCTTGTCCTCTTGTGGCATCTGCTGTACACATCCATTGGGCTCAACCAATGTATGATGGAGGAATAAAACCACGAGTGTTACAGGAGAACAAAATCTAGGAGAAAACCCTGCTGCTACCTGCCAGCCCAGACAAGTTGGAGCCAGTATTAAAAAGCTGAAAGAGGCCTGAGAAGGAATCTCCTGCAAGTTTGTGACACAATCTGGGGAGTTCACCTACCCCTGGGATGCTTCCGAGCACTCTCGTAACAGCTAGATCTCACCTCTCTTTTGTCCTTACTAAATGTGAGGAAATCAATGGGAATCTCTATAAAAAAAGGTTATGAGAGGGATTCGGCCCTCAGATGTAAATTCACGGATGTTCCACTCACCTAGGAATTAGTGTTTTGTGGAGGTTAAAGCACGTGGCTCCCATTAATCACTGTAGGTGCCACAGATTTGGAAAGAGCAAATAAACGTCCCAATAACATTCACACAGCCTCTGGGGAACAGAGCGGTATTTCAGCACTCCAACGTAATGAAGAGAACAGTACCAAACCACAGAGCATAGTACATAAACATCCTTAATTTGGGTAAGGAGGTTCCGGTTATTTTTGCTAGGGTTGTATGTAACATCATTTAAGTTGGGTTAGATGTCTCTTCCTAAGAGAAACATCACCAGACAAAAAAAATCAATAAAGCTGTTAAAGGGCCCTTAGATTAATGTAAATTTATCACCTACATATCACACCTGATATTTTCACATGTCCCTTTCTAAAGTGCAAGCTTTTGTCTATTAGCATTTTCCAAATGCAAGAAGTTAAAAGATTCAAAAGCCAGCATTCCTGGAAAACAGAGGCTTAATGCTTAAATCACATTAGATTCGCATTACCTGATATAACAGGAACAGATTCCAACAATTACTTTTTGACATCCTAATCCATGAATTGAACATTCAATTGCAACAGTTTTAAATGGCTGGTTTAGTTGTCTGCATTTGCTGAAAAAATAATCAGCTAAGGTTGGGTGGGCTTCTGGATGGGTAGTGTGAATTTTCACCTTCAAGACAACATTTAAAATTGTATCAGAGAGAAAAAGAGTCACGCACAACTTTCTCTGCCTTGGAATCCCGCATGGATAGTTGATACAGTAAAAAGAAGAGACTCTCACACTGGCTAACTAGTACCAACAGCAAAGAGGCATAGCAGTAAATACTGCATTTGTGCATGAACTCACTTGCTCTTGCAAATCTTGAACCGATAGATCACCACTGGTTTATGAACAGATGGATCTAAAGGCAGATTTCCCTCCTAGTCCCTGAGGTAAGAAAAAGGCCATTATACAAGACTCTCCAAAACCCTGGATGATTATTGCTATGGGAAGAAGCACTAAGGGGGAAAAACCAGGACTGTAGCGTCCTCACCTTTGCCTCAGCACTACGAAGATACAATGAAGATAGCCCCAGTGCAAAAGGTCCCTCACTGAAACGATTTACGGATGTTTAATCCATAACACTTTCAAGTCAAACTCTTGCAACCTAAGTTCAAACTTTCACCTTTTTCTTTGTGTCTCCTTCTCCTAATAGATTCTTTTTGTTTGTTTCATTAAGGAACTAGAAGAAAATAAAAAGGTTACTCAAAGCACCTATGACACTTAACTGGTCTCTGGGAGATAAGGCAGCTCCTACCCATTCTTCATGCTTTTAAGGAATCTTCTTCGACTTATCAAACACCCAGGTCTCTCTTCACAAGAGCTATTATTCTGCACCCACATGCAGAGAAACTGAAGTGCATCACTAGGGAACTAACCTGAGAGATGACAGAGAGAAGCACAGACGAGGACAGCATCCAGGCCACCATGCTCCTCTCAGTAGGTTTTTCCTATTAGATCTAACCTAGGGCCATTAGGGATCATCATCCTAGACAGGACTAGGTACATGCAGTCCCAGCCTTATGCCAACATAATGCTCAGGTGAGAAAATTTGTTAACGTTAATCATAACAAGTAGTAATACTAAATGCTGCCACAATAATACAGACGCTAGAATAAAGACCTAGAATCCAAATGCAGTCAGAAAGCTAATCAAGTGCACTGCGCTGTGAAAAGCGGACCCCACTTGAAAATCGTTAAAGACACAGAAAGGGAAGGTGCGGGTAGGAATTGGGAGAGAGGAAAAGCAGCTTTTCTGCCTCTACAGATGGAGAACAAAGACATGACAGGTCAGGAACTGAATGCAGGTCTAATCTATATGAATATTTCTCCCGAAAATATTTGTTTTCAGGGGAGCTTCTAGCAATTGGTTCAGTCTCAGCACTGTCATTCATCCCTTATTTTCAGATCTACATTATACATGGTACATTGCTTTTGGAATGTTTACTCCAAGAGTTTGCTTTGTTTAAAGAATTCTGTTAAGCTCAGTATGCAGGATGAAGGTGTCATAAGCATTAGGAAGACCGTGAGAAAGAATAAAAGGTTTAAAGTAATAAAGTAGAAAGTGAAATAAATAGAGGGGGAAAAAGGCTAAAATGAAGTTAAAATATACAGTCCTCTAATCTGCAGCATTTAATTTATACTCCTAATGATCACATATTCCTTCCTTATTGCATTTCCTCTATTTAACTGATATTGATGTTGTCCCAAAAGTAATTGCCCTACATTGGCGCCAACACGATGAAGCTCAGCTTCAGTAGTTCTCCAAAAACAACTTCCTATTATCATCTCTCCAGATTCGATAATGCAGTCCTCCCCATAATACAATACGGATGACTTCTCATTTGTATGCACAGCTCCTATATTGCAGAAGCAGTCCAGGATCACATCCAAATGTCTTATGGGCTTTTTACAGCTACAGTACATTTGATTTACAGCTACTCCAGCAAACTGTTGTACTCATTACCATTGTGTAAGTCGAGGCATTTACATTCCTTTTGCTTTCCATGTCCCTTGTATTATTGCAACTTTAAGAGGTTCTAGTGATAGATCATTGACAAAAATCAGACTCAGCTTATGTTTTTCAGCTTATTATCATCTCATTTTTGAGGACAGAACGTATTTCCTGTCCAGAATGTGGCCAAAGCCTATTTTTGGTATCGATACTAAAATTTATGCAAAACACTCCTTTTTACTAAAGAAAAAAAAGGCAAGCATGAATCATTTGGGTTATTAACAGTTCCTTAAGCACTTAATACTACGACAATTTGGTATTCCAAAGTAAATTTCAGAAACTTGCACTACACTTTAAATCTTAGATAAACATCAGTGCAATTACAGGAACATCTGTATCCACAAGGGAAATTATTTTGTTAATTAGAAGACAGGGATGCTTTTGTTTGATTAGCTGACAGGGTCAAGGATTAGAAAGCAACATATCCTGACATGAAGAGATCTGAATAATAAAAATCCCAAGCAAATCTAAGAAACACCTTTGCACAGCTATAGTGACTCAATTTTTAATTAGCACACCTTAAATTCATCCTTACATCAAGGAATTGCATCTACTTTAATTTATAATTACTCTTGTCAAGAAGCCAAGAAAGGAAACTGTAGAACAGACAACCCAATAGTATCATTGGCCCATCTATTTGAATGCAAAAAGGCTCGTTCTAGTAAAAGTTTTCTAGGCAGCAAAATGAAAGAAATGCTTAAAATGAAAAGTTTTCAGAGAAAGCTTCCCCCGCCCTTCGCCTCAGTCTTCAGGAAAGTCATAGATCTAGTTATCAGTCTGGGAGATCACGCACTCCAAACCGACAGAAATGGCACGCGTGCAGCATTTTACAATGATTTGGGAAGATCATCTTCACTCCACTGTGAGTACAAGACAATGGCCCCAAATTAAGGCTGATGTGTGCATAGAGGGTTTGCCATATATTGTTCCTTTTTGCCTTCAGGTGTAAGTAGCGCTATTCTTATGTACAAACTGATTACGTATTCAAAGCTGCTACAATGGTTAGCAGTTAACCAATCTCCCTTCGCAGATTTTCATTTGGCTTCAATTCATAGGCAGAATCCATGGCTAGGAACAAGATACACACTTCAAGGTGATTTTCAGAGCCCTCATAATTTCACCTCAGATTTTGATCAAAAATTGCCTCCTTTTTTTTTTCAGAAGAAAAAAAATTACTCACCTTTGAAATCACTGGTACCCTTGAAGAACTCTTTACTTTAAAAAAGGATTATTATAGCAGGGTCTACACCTCAGTCTTTAAGAATAATTAGGATCTGTAGGGATTACAAAATTATATTCAGATGCATATTTATCACAGCCAAGTTAATTAGCACTCTTCACTAAGGACAAAATAATTAAACTAATCATGTTTAATGAAATTTCTATGATAGTTGATGCCTCTGAGTAAGAGACCTAAAATACATTAGTTGGACTGATTTGCTACTAGTTGGATTTTTACTAATTAAATGTCCTTCCTCAATTTATGTTGAACTCTCTTTTCCATTTCTACTGCTATAAAGGCATCAGAAGCTCCCAGCCTTTGGTGTTCACAAAAGTACTTTAAATTTCACACATAAGTCTGATTTTTAGCCAAGCATTTGTTTTTACATGCATTAATTTTAATTTTTCTAAACATTCCAAAGCCTCTTCAGGCTGTACCAAAATCCTGGGTGTGGAGTGAACCATCTTTCTCCCTCTGTTCCCCCTTTGGCTGATACTGCCTCACCTCTCCTAGCTGCGGAAGCATCCCAGCTGCTGGACGGGTACTTCCACGCGTACCTTTGTCGAAGCCACAGTACGGCGTTGTATGAGTGGGGATAATGTAATTACCTAGACAAACTGCCTCCGTCTCATCCGGAATTTAAATTAAGTATCTACGTTAAAAACAGACTCAAAGTCAACACTGTTTTGATTTCTATCGAGTCTACAACATTTCAAGTGATGCCATTGCATAGACCAATCGCTACGGGTTACAGCACGTGCATTTTCTAATGACCTGAAGCAAGCAGCAACTGCATGTGCTAATCTGTCCTCCATCTCCTGGGATGCTTTTGAAGTATGCAAAGAAGAGATCCAAATTGGAGAATGTGTACAAATGAAGTCAGAGTTAAATGATTGCGCCCTCCTCTCTGTTTTCTCTTGTCTAGAGCCAAAATTGAAAAGTAATTCTTAGTCATTCACTGACACCTTTTCCCCACTGCATTTCTCCACCATATGGTGCAGCTCTCCTTCAGCACAGTGGATGCCAGGGGAGATTAGGGTCACCAGAAGCATGGTATGGATCCAAGGTCATTTGAGATGTGTAATTTCCCCAATCAGACAGCCTGGCTGGCCTCCTGCAAATAAGCTCTGAACTCCTATCAAGTTTCCTGCTCATTAGGAGTCACAATCAGACCAGATCTTTCTTCTTCCTTAGCCATAAAAAGCCGTGGCCCAGCAACTGGTTATGACACAACTCTGTTTTACTGAAAAATCATCCCTTCGGAAAACACTGACTCGTGTAAAAAGTAAAATTCAATACTACTGCAAGACAACCGTTTTAGGCAGGCTTATCGATCTGTTGATTATCTTTTCATAATACACAGATATTTTGGGTTGTCACACAGTGTTCATGAATCTGCTGGCTTTTAAGATCATGTTTATCACTGTATCAGGAAAAGCTATATAGAAATTACTAAACAGAGGAGCACTGCATTGATTTAATGGCTTTTGCTTCCCTATAACACATTCGTTCTCAAGAGCTTTATGTATTTCAACAACATTTTTCTTAGTGGTTGGAAAATATGCTTGTTCTGCCTGTCTGGTGCATAGCACTCATAAGTGAGCTGTGAGTACGTGATACAAAGCGAATGGTTTCACCAGTCTTCTTGTTCGTGCTCTTCATCTGCTCCTTAACTAGCATGGTTAAAGCTCAGACAGCAACTCAAAAAATTATTAAAAATAATCATTGCACTTATTCCTCCACCAAATCATTTTTGTGCCTCACTTTTACGTTTGCACCATGAAGGTGATATCCTTGATATTGAGATGTGTTACCATTAACCTGGTGGCTTTCTTTGAAGGTTTTGTTCTTAAGTGTCCTACAATATGATATGGCCCCTTTATATAAATTAGAAAACCTGAAGGACAGTCTATGTCAAAGAAGTTCCCCAGGAGAGAATACATGGGGGTAAGAGCACCCACAGTCAGTCTCGGGCCGAAAGCACACAAAGGACATCATCAGTTTCTGTTCCCCCTCATTTATTTTGTGCTATGCTCTCCTTGGCCAGAGTAGATTACCTGGCATCATCAAGTTAATTAGACATTGACATCCAAATGGAACAAACAGAAGAAGAAAAAATACGGGGCAGCAGTCTGCCTGCAGAAAGCTCTCACAGGTAACTTGAATGCAAGAGAAAGGGAAATGTGCTCTGTGTGGCATACCCCATGGGGTACGTCCTGCATCTCTTGCCATATCGTTCATCTTACTTCCACGAAAATTCAGGTTTTTTTCTATTTTATCTCTGACACATCCCACTCCCCTTAACACTGATTTTCTCTCATTTCTTCAACCTTCAGATGACCCCAGATGATATCATCGCAATATAGAAGATCTAGTTTTCCAGTTAGATACTTCTGTAATGTCCATTATCATCATAGCTAGACGTTGCAATTATTCTCCTCTTGGGAACAATTCAGATCAAGATGGTACGAAGTTCAAACATATATACAAAAACTCAAACTCCAAAGTACAGAAGTGGTACTGGTGTATGCTGGGAGTATACCACTTTTGGTAATTGCTACGTCAGCTGAGTTATTCTCACTGAACATACTGTGTGTTAGAGATCATGGCCTCTTTGCTTTTCTCTTGGCTTTTCCTGTCAGATCTTGGATTCATGCGTTATCTACCAAGCGCATGCATGTACACACACACATAAAATATAGACCCAATAATGCTAGGATATATCAGATAATATTACAAGAATAGGAGCATCTAAAAAGAGAAATAGGCAAATTCATAAATTACCTACTATAATTTTCTCTTCTATCACACATCTCATCTCACAAATGTACTCAGAGAACGCATTCACATTTCTTAGTCTTTTTAATAAGAATATTGGAGCAGTAACATGGTTATCACTAACCCTTAACAATTGTGGAAATGAATTGATATTTCTAATTCATTACTCTTCCAATTCTCCACAAACATTGTCTGAAAGCGTTTATGTGCAAGTCAACATGGGACAGAAAAAAAAAAAAAATCCCACAAAGTCATCTCAGGGTAGCTGACTCCAAGCAAAGAACCTGCAGTTTGTGGCACAGCCAGTGCTGCTCATTTCTGCGCTGTCTACAAGCATTAACTGTCCATTGACTGTTTTGTAGCAAAGAGATAAATATCTTTTTCCTTAATTTTAAGTCTCCATCTAGTTGCCTTAAACACTTTAAAAATGTGCAGAAGTCAACAGAGATGGCTGTGTCAGTTACTACTATTGCACTTTCAGAGGAGGATCTGAAGCACTAGGGAAGTGGAGCTCAAAAATAAAAAGTTTCACCGCATTGCTGTAACACTTTTATACCCCTATAACAAAGCGGGCAGCCCAGCGGCCTCATCAGTAAAAAGCCTGACCCCAAGCTAGGCACTAACCAGCTCAACCACAAAGAGAATTCTCTGTGCACTAAGAGGCAAAATTCCAAAAAACTTGAGGAATTTTAATACTATAAACCAAGGTCCCTACTAAACACAGCTTTAAGAGGAAGAGGCAGGAACCTTGGTCCCTGACAGAAGGCGATATTGATGTCCAAGCAATTTACTCAAGGTTGCAAGCAAGACCTGCAGCAGGGCATGGGAAGCAAGCTCAGACAAAACCAGGCAAGCAACTCATCTTTCCTCTCAAGCACCAGTCTCCTGGCTGTTCTAGCAAGGATAAATGAGACAGAAGTCAGGGGCCTGACTGCAGAGAAGCAGAGCACCGGGAGCTCAGACTGATTACCCCACCCTTGGCAGAGCCAGCTAAAGCACATGGGCCCCTTTGATGCCCGCCGGCTGTGCAGGGGCTCAGCTGGTAAACACAGAACAGTGTGTGCACACACCAGCTGATGGGGACGCTTCCCGCTCCCCTTTATTTAACGGGCTCTGTCTTTGACCCTCCCATTAGGCTGATCATTGCCTGCTTCCTCATTACACTGCTGTCACACAGTTTATTTTTCCCAATTTATCCTCTCACATACATACAACACAACAACCCGGTAGGTTTGCATTGTTGTAGTGACATTTAAACCAGAGGGAGACATTGTAACGTGGCAATCACGTATGCTGGTATTTAGCTGGAGGACTCACGAGTTGCACTGAAGCATTACATGAAATGAATAAGTGTTGTTATGTAGGTGACCAGGAAGGGAGAGGCTAATCGAATGAGTGCTTTGGAAAGCTGACAGAGCCCTGACTCCTACGATACATGAAAACTTCTCCCTTTTCATTAGTCTTTCTCTGCTGGCAGAGCATTTCCACTGGGCATTAGAATGAGCACAGGCTTGGATAAAGACAAGAAACATCTCATCCCCTCTGCCCACACTTAAACCTGGAGGCTGTGGAAACCTGCTTCTCAGGTTGACTTTATTTCATTCACAGCAAAACCAGTTTGGTGGAGAAACGTTGCCAATTGACATATTAATTCTTGGGATAAAAACAACAGAGCCAAGGTCACAGAGTCTCTTAACAACAAACATGCCTCCATGCTAGTGGGATCCATCTCTGCCAGGGAGACAAGAGTGTCATTAACAGAGCTCTGTCAAAGACGGACTGAAATAGCTACAGCAGCTGTGAAGAATTTTTCTTCTTCTCCCTGTTAAGCACAGAGCTGCACTCTGAGCCTTATCGCTCAAGTTCAAGAAATATTAATTGGCTGCTGGGAACTTAGGTGAAGGAGGGAGAGTCACACTGCTCAGTTTTAGTTATCACCTTAAGCTCCTTCAGTTAGCACCTATAGCTCTAAGGGACCCACCGGAGCTGCTGGAGGGGCAACCTGTCTGCTTTGACTGCAATCCATAAAGCTAGATAGCACAAACAGCCCCTTTCCAGGTGCAGTTCATGAAAAAGGGAAACATTAGGCAGAGATTTATAACACAAACACAATTTTGGCAGAGCACTAGAACACAATTTCTGTTATTATGTCCCTGTGTTGCAGCAGTGACCGAAAATCCCTTTACTTAAAATCTGAATGTCCACGTGCTGCACAAAGACACGTGTCTTATGCAGGGAAAAAGCCCCAAAAAGCACAATTGCATATGACAAATCTGAAGGTGACACACAACCTACAAGGGAAAATGGCCTTGGGACAGCCAGCTCGCAGCAGCAGGAACCTTGAGGAAAGCGTAGCAAGCTGAAAAAGGACCCTAACACCAAAAGCAGGAACAAATGATGGTCTCTCTCTTTCTCTCAACATACTCTGGTAAGCTTGGACCCCACAAGAAGAGGGAAGCTCTGCTGTACACCCGACGTCCAACACCTTCACAGCAGACAGGCACCACCAGACGCACCAAGCAACAGTGCCAGTCAAACCCAAGAAAAGCTTCCCTGGCAAGGCAGCCTCACAAAACTCCACAAAAAATACAACCCAGAAGGGTAATAACTTTCCTTGGAGGAACATCCACCTTCTTAAGAAACATTGATTTCGGGCTTCACCTCTGTCCTCCAGGCCTAGCTGCTGGCCGTAGAGAGAGCATCACTCCCCCGGGCATTGCTGCCCACGCAGCTAATGCTCCGATCTCACTTATACCTGGAGGTTAAAGGTTGTTTCCTTCTCCCCTTCTCCCTCAGGTCCCGTTCCTCTGGCTGCCCCCACTGCAGCTCCTTATTGCTGGAGCTCTTTGCAATTTCCTCTTGGGGGTAATTGGTGTCACTGCAGGCACAGTTATTTCTTCTTACCGAGACCATCCTGCCAGGAGCTGCTCTGAGGGACCCAGGACGCAGGAAGGAGGCTTTCCTGAGGAAAGCAGCCATCCCTGTGGGAACCGGGCAGAGGGGCAGGGGAGCTCAGCCTCTGGGTTAAGAGAGTCACGTCACCTCTTTTGAGTATTTCCTTATCCAAAGGCCTTCTCTTTGGCTGTTTTATCTTAAAATCTAGTAAAACCTAAAGATCTACGCAGCTTTAGTGCTTTCCCTGTTCTCCTAATTTCTAACGTAGACATAGGAGCGATGTAATTATTCTCTAGACAGACTTTTTTCTTCCATGCAGTGTTTAAATTTTTGTAGCTTAACTGTTGTCTGTCCTTCTTGAATCCACCACATCCTACTGCAGCATCCGCTGCCGCTATGTAAGTCGGCAGCCTTTCCAGTAAGCCAGTCAGTCCAAAGTATAAATTCATATGCAAAAATTACATTATTCCTGTAAGCAACTTACGTTATGAATAAAGCCTTAAGACAGAACCCAATTCTCCACGCAAAGCCAATGTGCAAACTCCTAAATTAAAAAGAAATCTCAGGCAGGTGGAAGTGCTGTTTTGGGACCTTTCTGGGGTTGCAGTTGCCAAGGAAACCGCTTCTCTGTGCCCAGTCAAAGGCACTAGCTCTTTGGAGCCTCATCCCAGCTATGCCTGAACAAGCCGTAGCATTAGAATGGAAGGGAAATTGCTAGAAATACTGTGATAGAAGAAAAAAAAATTCAGGTTAAGGATTTCCTCACGAAAACATCTCTCCTTAAAAAACAAGGGGGGAAGCAGTTCTTGTGAAGCTTGGGATCTGCAGTTGGAGACTCCCAGAGCAGTGACCACCTCCTGCCTTCAAAGAGGAAGGCGGAGGCACGCAGGGACAGCTCTTCGTGTGTAAGGCACTCTAATAGCTAAAAGCAATGCATAATAAACGGCAAAAATTTAAAGGATATTTCTGCATTAAAGGTCACACTCCTCCTTTTAGTTTTGACCTGTTGATGTAGGAAGAACCAACAGCTACAAGAACTGTCAGGAAAGAAAAAAAATTTCTGTTTTATTACTACTTTTTTCAGTGTTTGCTTCTTACACATAATTACCTAGTGCTGTGTTTTTTCTATGTAAACATCAGGGGAATCTCGAAAGTAGGTAAAGAGGAAGGCGGAGGCACGCAGGGACAGCTCTTCGTGTGTAAGGCACTCTAATAGCTAAAAGCAATGCATAATAAACGGCAAAAATTTAAAGGATATTTCTGCATTAAAGGTCACACTCCTCCTTTTAGTTTTGACCTGTTGATGTAGGAAGAACCAACAGCTACAAGAACTGTCAGGAAAGAAAAAAAATTTCTGTTTTATTACTACTTTTTTCAGTGTTTGCTTCTTACACATAATTACCTAGTGCTGTGTTTTTTCTATGTAAACATCAGGGGGATCTCGAAAGTAGTTTTTTTTTTTTTTTTGGTCTAGACCTGAATTATGTCCAGTGTTACTGATTAATCTTCTATGAGGAATAAGGGAAAACAATTGCAAACCAGCAAAAAGGAGGACATCTCTCAAGCCCTGTCTTGATCTTGGTGAAACTGCTTAGTTGCTGCTAATGCCTTTGCTTTTCTGACATTGATTTACACTAGAATCATAGCTACACAATTCTGGTTTAATTCCTTGATGCTTTCTTAATCTAAAATTAATAGCACCCTCAGGTTACTTTGTTTTTCTACAAGAGGTTTGTAGTAGCTTCAACATATTGATGGGGCTTAAATGCATTTAGCCAGCCCTGGCTTTAATCTGAGCCAGGGTAACGGCCAAAGCCAGGCCAGGAGATTCACAGAGACAGGAAACGTAAGCAAAATACGAACAAAAAGTGATAACTAGGAATCTGAGACTTGATGCTTGGTATTTCCACAAACTGTTAGCGCTGGCTTCCCAACCTACAGCATTGAGTACCATCAGAGAAAAAACCAGCTCAAGTGATCTGATAATCTGCTACACATCCCAAGAAGGGCCATTTAAAATGAATGCAGAACTGATCAGGAAAATGCATTCTTTGTCGTCTTGGAAAAACTCTAGTAGACATTGCAATGTATTTTAGGGAAGGCAAGAGGAAGCCAAACATTCATCATTCTAAACACCGTTTGGCCTTTGAGAGTAAAAGCACTAGAACAACAAGGAGAAAACCATCCAGAATAGAGCAATTATTTAAACTTTACTAGGGGAAAGGTTCCAAAACTTTTTTAACTTCGCTACAGACAGAAATGGCTGGTTTCTTGTCTCTTCCAAAGGGCAAGTGCTCCGCCTTTATTACAGCTGTTTCATAATGTCTGAGAAAATTTAAGTGATTCTTTGTAACAGAAAACAAAAGGTCAGACAGCTAGTGATAGCTTAATAAAATGGAGAAGTAAAAATATTTTTCGGAATGTATTCTTCAACTTTTGTTTATTCATTAAAAGTCCCATAAAAGAACAAACTGGAGGCAATAGTTAAAACCAGTCCCATGAACGAAGGTGAAGGCCAAGCAGGCAAGCACACTAGCTTAGAGAAAACTGCAGGAACGTGACTGGAGCAGCTGCTTCCCACCAGACTCAGAAGCACGACTGGACAGGAATACTCTGCTTTCTCCCTCCCAGGACCTGCTAGTTGCTGATGATGCACCTTCCTTTTGCACCAGCCACGGTGCACCTGCTTCCCTTGACATCTTGTGAAACTCCCCACTCATCCAAATGCCTTTCTACAGTCCTGTGCCATCTGACAGAGCCAGGAATTTCTGAAACCACTCTAAAATGGTTACCAAGAGACCTGACGCCCCCTCCCGTCGCTTCCTTAGTGCCTTCGTGAACACAGCTAGGTGGATGTGCATCAGACACGAACCCTCACCATCCTGCAGGGTGACTCTCCTACAAACTGGTGTAAATCACACAGAGCCCAGAGACTGTTGCTCCAGCTTTGGGCATATTAAAACTGTTCAAATGATTCAGATAGAAAGCATGCTCCAAATTGTAGGACTTCTGGCAGATCTTGTTAGTACAGATGCAAAAGTCCTTCACAGACAGCTGTTTTGACATTCTGGTTAGGAAATGGATGCCACATGCGCAGAGCTTGGTGCACATGCGAGCTCCTTGGCAGAAGCACGCTCAAGTCCATCTGCTGTATAGGGCAACTGGCCAATTCACGTTGCAGATTATAGGCTTCAGCTTGATAGAGGAATATAACAAAATCATCGTTTAAAAAAGAGCCTGAGGGGGGAAAAAAAGCACTATTGTGAGAGGCACAAGGAATACTGGAAATTCCTTTGTTTACACAGATTTAGCAACACATCAAGAAATAATTGCTTAGACGCACCAGGAGAGCGCCCTGGGAGCAGCACCACAAGCAGCCACACTACACAGCTGCAGCAGACCTGCCACGAGGTGCTGCTGCTCTTTCTGCTGAAGAAAAGTTTCCTCTAAGAAATCACTGCAGGGATTGAATAGTGACAGGAGATACAAGTGGCAGAAATCAGACATCTATATATGGCGATACCAGGCAGGGGCTTAATCATCTCCTTATTTCAGCTGCCACACAGAGGCAATAGTGCACAGGAGAAACATCACTAACTGAGTGTCGAGATTTCAAATGAGTTATGATTTCTTTCTTTGCTTATACAGGCAAGTTATATTCCTTTCTTCTGAGCCAGGCAAACACTTTGCTTGAGTTAAGAGTTGAGTCTCTGACTTGTGGGACCCTCCAGCCTAACTCATGGTCACAGGAAATCAAAGAAAGAAAGCCAGGAATAACGTTTCTCTCACTACATAATTTGCATCCCCTTGATCTCCACATATTAATAAAAACATTATATGTGATCTTGACATTTAATGGTGTCTCTAATTATCCAACCGCTTCAGTTCCAACCTTCCAGTTTGGGAAATCTTTCCATGGAATTACCAGGAGTTACCTGAGATGTTGTTAGCATCTCTGCTGAGCTATCAAGAGCTTTAGTGTCAGCGAGAGCTTTTGTATCAGCAGTGAAAGGATATTGTCAAAACGCCCCATACCCGCTGCTGTGCTTTCCAGCCACTGGCAGCTCGGGCAAATTA
>NW_010402900.1:25725-30960 GCF_000710305.1 Buceros rhinoceros silvestris | reverse complement strand
ATTGTAAAACCCCCCAATCCCCTCTGCTTTGCTTCCCAGCCACTGGCAGCTAGTGCAAATTAATGTTTAAAATATGTTTTGATTTAATCAAATGGATGACCCTCCTGCAACGTATTGCTTTCTGAAAATAGCCCAGTGACCATTATGCTTTATGTTAACTATTGAAACATTATGGCTGCATTATATAGTTAGAGCCCAGTAAATAAGAATTTTGACACAGATTTACTTGGTTGAGCTCATCACCACTCTTAACAATTGAAAGGTAGAAATCCTTTCAGTTTGACAGAAGGGAAATGAAGAAGCATAAATACATTGAGCCCCTTGTTTTCAAAAGACCAAAATAAGCCCAAGCCTGGGAACTAGGCACTAAAATTTTTATGACTTGTTCAAAATCCCAAACCTATCCCTCCTTTTTCTCTCAAACCACTGGAGATCAGCGATTGCCACTTTCCAGCTCATTTCCACTAACGAAGTGAGGTTGTACCACTTAGGGCAAAATGAACAATATAACAAGAAGGAGCTTTATAGGAATGGGCGTCTGTCCTCATCGGTAGTCTGGGTTTTAGGGAACCGACTAATGAAGATGGCACAGATGCTCTGTTCAGTGACACACAGCATTAGGTTTTTGGATATGGACATGTGATATGTGATTTGGCTTCAGACAGTCTTCCAATAAATTTTGGGGAAAAAATCCTCTGTTTTGCCTCTGTCTTTTGTGAAGCCAGATTCATGCTGGTAGAATATAGAATGAGTTTGACCCAAACAGTCACTTTTCCTGTGGTTTGCTTCTTTGTATTCAAGCTAACTGTGCTTCCAGAGTCTGACTTCATGAACGTTTCGGCGAACAGGGATACATACGTAGCTCCTATGAAAGGCTACATGAATTCTAGAGTGCTGCAAAACTCTTTAATATGTGGATTGTGATCAGAATCAATCACTGGGCTATTCATCTGATGCCATTCAATGGCCCCATAATGTATGCGAGTAACCTTCATCTCAGAATTTCAGTCAAGGTATTTATTGAGAACTATGCTGCATCTTCTAGTTTAAAAAAAAAAAAATTTGAGGGCTATAAGCTAAACCACCCCCAAAATGGAAAAAGGTACACTGATAATGAAAGTGTATTTTAAAAAAAACCCCTGTAGTCTAAAAACCTCACAAATTCATGGATAATAAATTTATTTAGGTGCTTCAAATAGCAGATTTCACGTTAAACAGAGCAAACAGCCAAAATAACAGGTGCCTTTTGCTACTTAAAGCTAGGATGAAGCACAGAGACTATTTTTTCAAATTAAACTCAAGGGAAATCAGTGTGAATTTTCCAATGCTTGAGTGAGAGACAAATTCCTTCTGATTTTTTTTATTTTAATCTGGCCCAGCCAAAAGATGTCTCACAGTTGCTTAAAAGCTAAAAGCAGCTGTTTGATTGTCAGAAGCACTGGGGACCATGACTCTCAGGGAAGACTAGAGGGCTTCACTGATGAAGACCTTCCAAAAACCAGATAATGAGGGGCTCAACCGGCTCTTTTTTGTTGGCTTTTTAAATAGGATCTGCTCTCTTTTTTTTCATTTTAATTTTCACTCCTGACAATAAACTTGATTCTCACTCGCAAAAGACTTCTCTTAATTAAACTATCTTTAATGGAGTAATCCTTCATTCCCTATTGTTCCCAATGAAGAAAGAATCAGGATTTTATTACTTTGTACATGAGATTGGCCACGAATGAAGAATCTGGCACACAGTTCAAAAGTGGTTATAAATTCTGATTTGCCTTAAAAATCAGAAATTGCTGCAGGAAATTATACCTGTTTTCAGAATGGAAACTCATCCCTGGTTTTCTAGAAGGTGGCAGCTGATCAGGCAAAAGAGAACAGAGTAAATCTAATTCTATGTAGCGGTAATGTTGTTTAAGCTTTCATGGCAGGCAAAGGGAAAGCTACTAAAGATTGCCTAGAACTAGAAATAAGAGTGAATTCATGTCAAAATACGATCCAAAGCCCCACTCATCCTGACTGTTCTTTGTGAAAATAAATTGGTATTTCTATAAGGCTTTGAAGAAAAAATAGTGCAACTTCTTGCACGATCACCTCAGGAGAAAAGGCTGTATCCCACTTTCCTTTCAGCTGCTAATCAGACTGTCTTTAATGAAAACAGAAGCTCCCTCTAAAATCAGTAGGAGATCCATGCCTCCCAATAGGATTCACGCTGCGCCTGCACTGTTAGTAAGGACTCACTTCCTCACTTAAAATTCTTAAGTCTGGATGCCTAAAAGCAAATACCTCATCTGAGACCTGAGTCTGGGCCTAAGTAAAAGCATTAACCTATAGGTACAGGACACACAAGAATTCCAATCATGTCCATCTTACCCAGTATAATTCCAATCTGAAATGGGAAAACAAAGTGGTAGTCTCCTTACATTAACCAATATTCTCTTAAAATCCTTCCAGGAATTACTTTCCCCCAAGCAGTAATCAGAACAGCACTGCAGTCCAGAGTTTGGGTAAGATGCAGATGTTCTAGTTAAACCACCTCATGTCAGAGAAGTAGAAACATCAGGGGAGGAGACATCAAGAAGAGCTTTGCATCATTCCATCTAATTTTCATTGTAAAAATGTAAACTTAAATCTCAAGTGCCTTGTTAGGCAAGTTCAGCAAATGGGAAGCTTGAGCAAATGTGTTTCGCTTTTGCTAGCTGAGATTGTTTTGGCATATGGAAATATGCTTTGGATGATAGGAACATGGTTAGGAATTTGAATACTTCCCCCTCCCAGTCTCGTCAGAGCCTCCTTGAGAAATGCCTTCAGACTATTGCATTTGTATTACTGGTCGCAGATCATTTACATCTAATCTTCCAGTGCTGTTAACAAAAGCTGGGCTAACGTGTGCAAATGTAAATAACTTTTTTTTTTTTAATGTGAAATCCTTGTTTAACTACATAGCAGACTTGAAAGCGGGTTTAACATCAGCAATGCCTGCCACACTGGTTATTAAACTGCTTTCTGTAAGAGTTGTTACTTTAATTTATTCATTTTGGCTGCAGCAAGCCCAGTTTCCTCCTTCATTTACTGGGATACTTTTGAAGAGAAAATATTTCAAAAAGTACAACTGAGGTATAAACCAGCAGAGAGAGAAGTGGATACAATAATGTTAACCTGGACATTGAGATGGAAGCCTTTATGCATGGCCTGGTTACTACGATCTCGGAAGGGTCTGGGTTAAGGTATCCTGTGCCATCTCTGAGAAAGGAGGTTTCTTACATGCTGTCAAGCTCAGCATCACAGCCTGCAAGGAAGTCCTGTGGCAAAGCGCAGCTGCCAGCTGTTTCTCAGGAAAAGTCATCTGGGTGCAGGAGGGGATGGAATCCCAGCGTGGGAGTCCGTTTAACAGCTCAGAAGAGTCTGCAGAGCTGCAGACTATCCAGGGGACATCAGAACCTAAAACCGCCTGGGCTATCTCCCAAAAGACTGGATCCCTCAGTTACAGCCAAAAAATGAAAAGAGAGGGAGGGGAGCGAAGGAAAGAACAAGAAGAAACTAAGTAGCTATTACTTTTGAAACACCTTCCCACCCCTTCCAGTACTTTAATTTTCCATTACATAAAGTGGAAGGGGAAGAAAGAGAATTACGTGGTTGGTGGGGTTTTAAGTTCTGATTAATTTCTCCAAAACACAAAGTGCCCACTCCAGTAGCTGCTAAGGCTTTTTGGACATATTTTGCTGTTGGAGTTTGTATTCCAACATATATGCAGCTGTTGCTTCAAGCCACAAAGACGTGAAAAACTCATACCTGTAACCAGTGGTTTCAGTCACTTAACGCTCAAAGTCATTCCACCTTGCTCAGAAGCTCAGCTAAAGCAGCAGCAATGTCCGACACAGCCTCAGGCTGCACAACAGTCTCTTAGATTAAAACCTTTGGTGGGAGAGTAAGTGCTGCAAGTCTGTCAGGCAGATCCGGTGGATGCTACATTTATTTTCAGGATGAGGCTGCTGGAATTCACACACTCTGCCTGAACTCAGGAAGAGAAACACTTCTCCAGTTACCGGCGAGTAGCTTTTGGATACCTCAGTGAGCAGAACTCTCAAAAATCACGCTGTGTCACAATGCTCAGGTCCATCAAAAATAAAAGTCCAGTTTGTAAAAATTGCTTGATATTCACTAGAAAATTTTTAGATAGGAGAGAGCAAAGTGAATATAAGGGCAAAGCTGAAACATCTCATGTTGATATTTTTTTAAATGGAAAATTTTGATTTTTTTTTTTTTTAATATTGAGCTATACATCATCTAATGGAAAATCAAAATAAAACACAAAAAAATGTTTCTTTCTCCCAATAAGAAACAGATTAACTTCCTCCAAAATATTTTTTAGGCTTTTCCTTCATGGAAATGTCTGGAATTTTCAGGGAAAAGAGGATTCAAACGAAGCCAGTGTTTTATAGATGGGAGTTCCCATCCTCTACACAAACTGTTAGAGCAATCCTCTTCAAACCAGTCAGAAGTATGAAGAAATACTACTTAGAACATGTCACTTCAGAACAAAGCACTAGATGCTCTGTCTGTGGTTTTCACTGCGGAGCTGTCCTGCACTTCAGGCTGATACTGTATTGTAACACAGCGGTTTCCATGGCAAACATCTGATTTCAATACAAACAGAGTATGCTAAAAATGCAGCTTGCCGCTGGCGGCTACTGCCCAAGGGCTGTAGACATCACCTTCCTCTTGTAAACTACATTCACAGTTATTTATTATAAACAAACATTAGAATGGATGCAGGACTATAAACTTCTTAAATGAATATCTCATTTACATTCAGTGGTGCACAAAAGCCGAGAAATCATCTGCATTATGCAAATATGCACTATTTTCCAAATGCATTCCACCTTCTTCTGAATAATTCCCGAGATGTGTACTTAAGGTGGCCAAGCGCATGAGCGGAACCAACTTATTTGTGTATTTTGTATTACTCTTCAACTTTTTAGCTCCAGCACCTGCCTTGCTACCATAATACAATATCATGCTATCATAACATCAGTGTGACTGAGCAATGTCCAAAAACGTGGGGCGCTCCACAGGAGGTGGACTGTCTAGATGGAGCAAGAACATTACCCTGCGTAACACAGATTTTTTAATTGAAAGGGAGGAAAAAGGCCCAGGATCACAAGTCAGATGCACACACTACTTTGTCTTTCACTTATTTGAGAAAACACACCCCGTGAAAAAGAATTACATGATTAATTC
>NW_010402900.1:24799-25531 GCF_000710305.1 Buceros rhinoceros silvestris | reverse complement strand
CCTACTGTTGTGTATGGGGAAGGTACAGACCACACAAACTAAGACAGCAGAGTGACTGTTAAATCACAGGCCTTCCCATTTTTAGGTCAGCATCACATCTGTTGAATCGTGTCATGTCCCACATGTATCAATACTGAATTTTATTTTGGTTTGTACAGTACTGGAGAAATCAGGATCTGCTGAATTTAAGGAAATTAAATTAACTTGGATCTCAAATAGTTTTTCACTTAGAGCTCCAGAAATCCCAGAAAACCCTTATAATTTGCGCTTTTACAAAAAGAAAACCCAGCAGACGGAGCGATTACACGCAGATTTAAAAAACAAACACACACAACCAGGAGCTTCCACAGCTCTCCGAGGCAGAAGCAGCAGCTACGTCTATTTAGCTTCATGGATGAATGACTAAATTGGTTTGGGAAGTCAGCGGTTCAAAAACAAATTGCGGACAGTTTCCGGCTACTCTTCAAAACTTGTCTCCCTTTTGATTCATCACACTCCTCAGAGGTTTATTTATTTTCCCTTGCCATTTCCTTCACCAGCCTGGGAAGTTTTGCCCATTGAAGAAGAGCAACATTCTGGCTCTCTCCAGCCAAAACTCTGGTGCTTCTGAGCACCATCCCAGGGAGCTGAACAAGAGACAGAGAAGACAGTGCAGACTAAAAAGACTGTTTTTGCTCCCTTGCAGTTCTAGGGCACCATTCTGCTCGCTGCTGGAAAGAGCGGAGTCCAGCG
>NW_010402900.1:5916-24727 GCF_000710305.1 Buceros rhinoceros silvestris | reverse complement strand
GAAAGAGTGGACTCCAGCGGAGAATAAAGAATTAAGAAATCAAGCAGAATATTTAATACAGGACCAATTTTCAAGAAACTAATTTATTCTAGCATTGATGACTGCAGAATAGAAATTAGATAATGAAGGAAGGAAATACTTTAAGAGATGAGACAGCAAAACTAGTCTGAGAAAAAGTGCCTAAGCAATGAGATGTGTTATGTTAGTGCATTTCATCATCAAAGACCAAAAAAGTTGAATCAGGCTCATTATGCCTTTATAGACAGTAAGATTTAACAAGATGTAAATGTATCACTTTTTTAATCTGCAGTTACTACTGTCAACGTTCAGCTCGGTTGTGCTCCTGTTTGACAGCACTACCTAGAGCTGGTCAAATTCTGCAAAACGGTGTTTACAAAAGGCTTGTATGAATTCTGAGCAGCTGCTTAGTTCAACCATGTTTGTGCCCCTTGTTGTTCATGAATATTCAAGGAAACATGTTTGTGTTTGCACAAATGGTTGGGGAGTGGCTGTTCCTCTATGAATATATTCTCATGCAAACAAAGATACTCCTGTGGGATCAAGAGCGTTTGCTAACTCACTGCTAACTCCCTGTTACTCCCTTGTTAAAAAAGTTTGGGGCGTTTAGTCAGAAGTCAGGAACAGTATCACCGGCTCAGCCAGCTGGATGCTACCACACACAAGCAGTCAGCAGCAACAGCAACAAGAGCACCAAAGCCAGGTATGGGAAGGACAGATAGGAGCAAAAGGATTAATGGAAAAAATGGATTCTGTTCACAAAAAGCTTCCAAAGAGTTAAACGGTGACTACTAGTCAAAATGAATAACCAGCCTGGCACTCATAGTGCATCTCAATTTGGAATCAGGTAGCTGTCAGCATACTCAGGAGGGAGGGGAGAACTAACAAACAAGCAGCTAGGCTAGCAGATGCTCTTCTTAAGACTGGCCGCACCGTGATTACTGCATCTTAAACTAATCTTTTTCTGGGTAACATAGAATGTGAGAATCTTTTTTCCTTCAATGTTTCTTCCAGCAGAAAAAGCAGAAAAATGACGTATCCGTGAATCTTGCTTAAAGATGCATCAGCTGCAACACATTTGAGCATGACTGCCAAAAGTGGAGCAGACAGCAAGCGCTGCGGGCTACTGGACCTTGCAATCACGTTCAGATGTTCTGCCTTGCCTGTTCTGTATTCACCAAGTCAGCATTTGACCGGTGTGAGAGTTCACCCACTCAGCAAAGATGCACATAGTGGAAGACCAGCTTGGGGAAGTTACTGCTGATTTTCAGACAAGATCCTCAGAAGTCTGAAAACAGAGGTTGCAAAGTATGATCCATCACAAGTTTTTACTGTGTGTGAAGCTGAACTTGAGAAAGAGACAGAACACGTACTGAGTCTATTAATTATGTAGATGCAGTTCTCATTTGCAAATGAGAAAGTAGCATATTTCTAAAAATACAAAGAAAGCGGCCCAGCATTATAATGCCAAGTCAGACAGCAGACAGCAGTAACCTATTTATAGCTGATCCTGGCTTGGGGAAGGGGTGGCATAGATTGTCTCCTGTAGCTACCTTCCAATTTATTTCAGGAAGCCCTCATTAAAAAAAAGGCCTGTTAATCTGTCGCTAAGCAGCAAATGAATGGGCACCGTCATGTCCACCTTTCACAGAACACACATCTCTGGAGCTTTAGGGTAATTACAAAGGAAGAAGCAAAACTCCACGTTACATCATTTTTAGAACAGCACCAGCTTGTCATAGCATAAAGGTTATTATGTCAGCGTTGCTCAGCTTGTAATGATTTTGAAAAATATTGTTTTTCAGATACTAATCGAGTTGTTAGGGAGGCAGAGTTAACTATATAAAACATATCTACAACAGTACATTAATATGAAGCGGTTTTGGCCACACAAAGCTGCCTTCTATGTTTCTTCTTTCATGCTGGCAGCTGCACATTGTGATATCCTCCTGGCTAAAGAGAAACTCCGACAAGCCTTTCGCAGCTCTGCAGAAAACCCTCCTGCTAGCACAGATCTGAATCTTAGCACATCCATCTAAAGATTATCTGAAAGAATTTAATGAATATTCTAGTTTCAGAAACTAGACATTGTTATTCACACCTAGGCACTCCAGAGTGCATACATACTGAGCAGAAATTAATATTTATGGCTATAAACATAATTATTCTGAAACATGAAAAAAGAGAAAGATATGAAGTTATTATTTGATTATTGACCTAACAAGACCCAACTCAAAACTTAACTACTTCACAGATTTCAGGACATGGACTTAATTTGTCAAGAAGATGGGATTTACCATCTCATATTATAAATCATCAACTTAGCTTAAGTGTTCAAAATGTCCCAGCCAAACTGGTATGTATTCTTCCTCTAGGCAGACCATTTAATTAGTTTATTCCTTCTCAGGTGCTCATCTCAGAGAACTTTACCCATTTACGACAGATTTTTTTTTTTTTCTGGCTCAAGGAATTACTAGTCAACATTTTCCAACCTTTTACCTGGCTTTGTCTGAGGGACAACCCCTGCAACCCTGTGCACTGGCGAGGAGGGCAGTGGTGTTCAGGGCTTGCTAATCCTGTGCTGCTGCAGCAGGTAGTTCAGCAGCTGAACCCTTGTCTTTGCCTTTCTCTCCCTAGTACTGGGACTGCCGAAAGCAGAGTCACCCCCACCAGGAAGCCCTGAGCAACCCCAGACTCAAGCCTGGTTGAAGCCCCTAGGGCTTTTGGTCAGCTGGCACAATAACAAGGGTCCTGGGTCTCATGATGCCCCTTCCCAGCTCTGAAATAACCTTAACGTGCTTTCTGTTGGGGGAAACACTAGCAAAGACTTACAATACCACTTTGAGGAGCTGGAGAGGCCACCTGTGAGCCACGAATCAATCCCCCAGTCCCGATGTGGTCTCCTCTTTCAGGCAGCCAAGCCAGCCTCCCTCCTTCTCACTGTCACAGCTGGATGCTTCATCTGTGTCAACAGCCTCTTTTCAAATCCTGCTTTGAACTTTTGTTAGCAACACGCACAGAACAAGGCTGACAGAAAGGGACAGCAAGAAGCTTTGCTGCAAACCTGTGAAAACACAAAGTACTCGCACATCTATAGCTGATGAACAAACAGGCTGCTCTGCAAGCAGCAGAATTAGAGGGCTGGAGTGCTCTACGCCTGCATCTTGTGGATGGATATCCTCAGGTCTGATAAGGTGCCAGCTCCAATTGCAGGTTCTCCCTGCATTTGAAGTCTTCCTAACACCGTTGTCTGTGCTGATTATTTTATGTTGGAAGGGGGTCTGAGCTCTCCATATAGCCTCTTCCTCAAAAGAGCGCTTGCAGCCACTTCTACCCAGCCTCCTACTCTTGGAAAATCCACAGCAGTTAATTACCTCTGAGACAATCCTAACTACTCTTCTGCCAGTTGGGCTGAACTCGGTCAATGGACTCAAATCACTGAGGGGTAGAGAGGATTATACCTTCAGCACTGGTTCTTTAGGAAATGAGGCTAAAAATTGGAAAAAATAGATTCGCTACTCCTGTAGTAAATAAAGTCTCACAGGATGAGGAGTAACAGTATCAATTCCTATTTTAACAAATTCTGCAACAGATTTAATTTTTATCCAAAGACACATCAGAGAAAATTAAAAGTCATTGATCTTGTTCATCTACCTCCCTTTCTTCTCCCCTTCACTCCCAGTTTCAGATTTCCAGCACTTACCAAGAAAATTATACACAGTCATTAAGGAACACTAGAAATCACTTCCCTCTCAGCATCTTATTTCCTAAAAAGATGCCCTTCAAAAAAGCCTTTGAAAAGCAACAAAACATTCACCTTCGAGCCCTCAAAGCTTTCATTGTTTTGGGAAAGTTGTGGCCAGCCTCATCCCCCTGCGCCCTCTTTAAATCAATTATTCACAAATGAGCCGACCTTCATTTATTCCCCAGGGCTTCTACGTGACACTGTTTAATTTGATCTTGTTACTCACTTATGGCAGACAAGAGGTTTGAGGATTTCTTTTTAATCTTTCTCACTCAAGTGACTCAATCCTAAGCAAAACAATGACTTATTTCTGACCCATTTTTTATGAGTCAATTGAAAGAAGGATGGGAGCTTTTTCAGAAAAAAAGTAACAGAAAATAGAAAGGACATCCCCGTTCTCCAAGCAAAAATCAAAGATTGATTTAAGCACTAATGTGAATTTAGAGAATTCAAACCTGTAACAGAACTATTTCCAGCTTTATCCCTCAAATTGCACAAGAATGCAGTTTTAATAGTTTGTTTCTAAAAATACTGTATCAAAAAGAAATGTTGTCATGGAATATCTGCTTACTTAGATAACTATGTGTACACTCTTTTTTTTTTCCTGTCCCTAACAAAAACCTCAATTATAGCACTGAACATTTGTGCAAGGTCTCAAATGAATGGGAATACATATCCCTAGAGACTTCAGCTGCGCACTATGAAGTTCATTGCAATACTAAAAAAACCACTGTCCAGCTGACTGTGCTTTTGCATTCGGAGGGTTTTTTTCCCCGTACTTGTTCCTATGAACATGTCAAGAAGAGAGACTTTATCAAATAAGGGGAAAAAATGGGCCAGGTTGCTGAGAAACACCTTACACAGCAAGTTGGTAATAAAAATGGAAGCAGAGGAGTCTGAGGATCAGATTTTCTCTTGGAAATTGAGCTGGATTATATTAGACTCAGATGATTGTATATGAACCTGAGAAACTTCTTTCTCTAATGCCATCAAATCAAGTTATTCCAGCTTCTGGCAACAACAACCGAGGGGGAAACAAACCAACAAAAAAAGCCTCGTGTACAAATAAAGTGAAGAAGGGGAGAAAGCGCAGTTTCTCTTCTGTCTGTTACAGATGGATGCTTTTTTGAGGGCACTACACTGGGAGATCAGTGATGCAAAGCAGCAGAATGTTTTCAAACTGTAAGCTAAAAGGGAAGAATTCCAATTGCACATTTGCCTTAGAAAGCTTTAGGGATTTCTATAAGCTGCCTAAAATTATTTTATTCTTAATTACGCTGAATATATTATTTTGAACATTTCCAACAGCAAAGGTAAAATGTTTCTTTAACGCATGTGCATTCTGCAGCTAGATACTAGGAAAAGTACCATTTTAATTCATTATGAAAAATGAATATAAAATTGTAATTGAGATTAAAAATGACTTTTTTCCTTACTAATTTATATTGCAAGAATTTGGCTGGAAACCTTTTGCATATTCAGTAGCAGGCTATGTAAGGTCACAGCTACTCACTGAAACAATAAAAAAACCCAGATAAAAATCACTGAATAAAAACCTTAAATCTAGTACCAGTAGAATGGCAACCACTAGTTTATAACTAGATAGATGATTGAGAAAACCCCCCAACTTTATTCTTTTGTCTCAGCAGCAATGCCAAGAAGTGTTTAAAAGTTGTGAAAAATATTGGGTAGAAATCGAAACACTAAGAGCTGTTCCAATCAAACAAAAGAGGGGAAATTTTAGCAATTTTTTGTCGAAATTACAAACATCTCTTACAGCTAAAAATATAAAAGCAGCCTACAGCATAGCATCTCATAAATCCAGGAAAAATGGCCAGGTACAACTGAAGGTCAAACATCACCAGCCTGCCCTCGTGGATACTCAGCGAGAATGAGGGACATTAACCAGGAAAATTCTCTGAGTTGTTACAAGGTCACTGAATTTAGAACAAATTAATCACAACATTAAAAAAATAATTTTGCTTCCTAATTAACCATGTCACAAAGCAGCATTTTCAGCCTTTTGTCTCAGGGACATACTGCGATGCAGATGCAGACTCCCAAAGCTCTTTTTCATACTGAGATCACGTTGACTTCAGTGGGAAGTTCATAAATTCGACTGTATCTGGGCCTCAGTCACTACAGACTTTGCATCCTTTAGGCAGATGCATGTCCTGGCTTGTTTGACTGGGCAGCACAAAGCATACAATCAAGTGAAGCTAAAAATGCTGTTTTGCATGCAGGAATCATATAGAAGAACCAGGAGAGAAACTGTAAAAAATTTATCAAAAGTGTTGAAAATTCACTATCTCAAGTGAGGCTGGGCTGCTCGCCTTTTTTTCCTTCTGAGGGCAAATTGGTAGAGAAATGAACAAATATTATCTGTTTTATCTTCAGGCTGGTTTTCTCACTCCCCAGAAGTGCGGGGAAAAAAAAAAAATCAAAGGGAAATGAGTCACCAACACAGCCCTAGCTTGAAGGTAGGTTTGATGGCCCTCAGAGGGATGACAGTCCGTATTTTTTCCACCAAAGAACCCAAGGACAAGTATTCTAAAAGTTTTGTGGTGAAGGTTTTCATTGAGAGGCATGTCCCCCACATCTGTTCATCGTTCGCCCAGACGCAGGCTGAACAGCGGGCACGTGCGGAACTCTGAACACAAAGCTTCCTTGGAGAAACTTCCTGAGCCTGATAGTCCTGCAAGCCCTAATCCGAGCCCTCATCTGGGCTAGGATTGATGCCTAGACATGTTTCAAGAGACAGGAGACTTTTTAGGTCCTCTCGGTTCCTTCCAGGTTATCTAAGGCACCAGTATGAAGAAGCATTTGACCTACAAGTTCCTCCATTTGCCTTGGCCAAGGATCAACATGCACAAGCCTCCCCGAATATTTAGGCTGATTCTAGCAGTGGAAGGAAATGTGAACAGCCTGTGTGGTGTGTGGTGAGAGCTCCCGTGTGAGCCCTCATACCAGCTCCCCCAGTTTATGCCCACAGTGCTCTCAGCTATGACATTCATAGCATGGGCAGGTTGGGCCACACCTGGCACTAAGAAGATGCAGCAATCCCAGCACCTTTCCTACAGTTTAGGATGTGCTGCTCAGCACAGCTGTGAACACACAGTCCTCACTGCAAAACCCACTCAAAAAACCAGCAAAAAGAGTGCAGGAACAAACCCACGTGCCAGCCCTGGCTGCTTCATGTATGACTCTGTCCATACCAGTGCAACCAGGAAACCACGATGTCCTGTAACGTAACCGCGAAACTGTGCTGCTGTTTAACGGTGGTTTGCATCGCTTCTTAAAATTACCCCCATTCCCTTCAGTGGATAGCAGATCCTGGGCTCTGATCATGGCAGCAGAACATTTTTGTTGTAATACCTGGATTTTAATTGTACATGTATTCAGAATTATTCCTTCGGAGTAAAAGGGACCCAAAACATCTAACTATTCGGCTTTAGTAACAAACGGATAATTATGTTTTAAAATGCACTGAAATGGCATTGTAATTTTAACATAAACTACAAATAATTACAGTCTTTGTAGTGTAAAGTATGACTGTAACGCAGCAATGAATTAAAGATGAGAAATAAGCATATAGACTAGTTTGTGTTTAGAGTAGACATCTCCATAACACTCCCCCTGTGGATCCGCTTCCAGGAATCCAGCACCTACCGTTCCGTCACACCTACTGGGCTCGGAGTGCCAGATCTGGGAACCATCAATCTGCAAATAAGTAACAGAACAAGACTGAGGCTTTGTTCAGCCAAACATGACGTGTCCATCCTGCTGCGGGTCTCCTGAGCAGGCTTGGATGGTGTCATTGTCCCCTGCTACGCATTTCCCCTTTGGAAACAGATTCCTGATAATTTGAGGCTGGAAGTTCTCCCCGCCACAGTGCAAACCAAGCATGAATGGAAACTGCTGGTGTAATAGCACTCTGTGTTAGGCAAATGTGTCGAGTTTAATTTTTGAAGTGCAAGAGAAATTATAAAAAAAAAGCTTGTGGTTTTCTTTTATTTTCCCCATTTGGTACAAATATTCCAATGTATCTCAACTAACTCTTCAGCTACACATTAAAAAAAATCTGCTTTGCCAAGAATTTTAACTGGTTGTGCAAATCTTTGCCATCTGTTGCACTAACTGCAGAGACAAAACCGGCATAATTTACCATTGTAGCATAATAACATTAGATTGATGATTTATGGGGCCTTGAATGTTCTTTGCTCAGAGCTGTGCACTTTTGTTGGCCTTTGCACCTATTCTGAATACAAACTCAAACACGAAGCTGCTCCCCTCCCTCCTCTGCATCGTCTTCATGTCAAACACAAATCCTTTAACATCAGATACCATATCACCGTGCATTCAACCCCCAGCTTACAGTGTAACAAATCCAGGGAAAGGATGCTATTAAACTCTGCTATCTTGGAGCACATATAAATAATTCACATCTTTCCTATAAATATTTATCCCTGTACCCTCAACTGTCATTCAAACAGAGGTTACAGTCTTCATCCATGTCCATTTTCCAGATACCAACCAAATCATATGAAGTTTTCAACGCCTTCTCTACCTAATTTATATTTTTCTTTAAATTCAGGTGTACAACATGTTTGCTCATAGCAGTTAAATAAAAAGCCTCCCGATTTTCTTTTGACCTCTTTCTTTTAACCAGCGCTTACCCATTGGCTTCAATGGAACTACTTACAGGAAAATGAGAGCCAAGCCCGGGATTACATCTTTCTATTAGTGTCTCATGGATTTAAATGAAAACGTCACGTTATTCTAATCATATCTGTATGGTACAAACACATCTGAACTGTAACCAAGGGGATGGAAAATAGCCAAGAACTTTCTACACCTCCCCTAAATGCTAACTGACAAAAACTTTTTTTTTTCCCCACATGCGGTTTCCTCTATTATCTCTTGAAAAGAAGAAACACCCACAACAAAATCACCCTGAAATTTGGAAGCTTTAGAAGCCAAAAATCAGACATTTATCTCCTATCATCACCTCAAGAAGAACGGGGCAACAGGGAAGAGAAGCAATAGAAGTTACGAATGCTCATAAGCAAGAGCAGAGCAGTCAATCAGTTACTAAATGACTCCCTCTGGGCTGCAGCAGTTTGGTTTTGCCAAGAAGTCATCACCAAAAAAGCATCCTGGGATAAGAAAATTCCTCTAAGTGGCCAGCTTTTTGCTGAGGAGAGATAGCATGAACCATAAAAATTATGTGCTGCTTCTGTTTCGCGAACATTACACAATCGCTAGACTAAATAGCCAGAATAAACAGAGAATGGGCATTTTTACTAGGCTTCAGAAGAGTAAAGCCATAAAGAAAATAACTCCATGAAATTTACAGGAGAGACCCATTTCAGACCATATGTTGGGAAGGATCGTCATCCAAATATATGAGTCAACGTGTTAGCTAAGTGTTGCACGCAGAGTTCATGAGTTTGGGACTGTTTGAGGTTTGGGTTTCTCAAAGATTTCATGCTGACCTGCTTTTATCCTCCAAAACATGACACATCTACTTCACTTTCTGCATCTGAATTCTTCCCCACTCCGCACTGTAAATCTGAGCAGAAGAGGAAAAATAAAATGACTTGCTCATGCTATGGACACTAGCACACGTGTAATTCTTTTTAAGTTCCAGAACCGTAATTGCTTGATTTTGCCATCATGTAAAGGTATAGCCAGGCCTGACTGTAACCTGAATCTGTCAAGGCATTCTGTAATCCAGATCCTTAGCTTCATTTCTCTGTTGTTTTCTGACTAGACACTTGTCTCTTTATTTATTTTTGTGGTGTGATTATTTCACCTTATAAAATTAGTATTTCAAACCTGCCTGCAGGCAACAGCTGTATGACTGCATAATTGCTGCTAAACATGGCAATGCTAGAAGATGCTCTCATACAAAAAAAAAAAAACCCTCATCTGGCATAATCACTCATTTATTTGTTTAATAGATGAAATTAGTGAGAGAACAGAACACGGACAATAATGAGGGTGTTACAGAGGAGCTTTGCCGCAGCACTCTGCCAAGCGCTACCCCCCAGCTCAGCATCCCCCTGCTGGAACAGAAACTGCCAGCTGCAGCTGGCCCCCCAAAAATGATTGCTCTGTTTTACTAAAACTTTCCAAAGCTTTAAAATTTGTTTTTCTTCCATACTGAATAGTGGAACTTTTCAAATATTTTTATGAAACAAACTATTCAGGAACGTTCATTAGATACGGAAAAAACCCATCAGGGGGTTGATTTGGGAAAGGTTTCTTTAAGCAATCACAGGATCTAGCACAGACCTCAAAACCTCATCATTAAATTGAAAGCCAGAGCATAAAGGATGACCTCACTCGGGTTATTTTGGGGGCCATACGTAACAGTCACTGCCTTGTCACAGAACTGGATGCGCATTTCTCCTGTCGCCAAAACACTGGGGTCCTCATGGCAGCTGCAAGTCAAACTGCTGGTGCTCAGATGGTCAGAGAGGGCTGAGGGCCAAATGGACCGTCTGGCCAAAGCTGCTTGGAAGGCAGCAAGGTCTGTACTTTAAACGCAACAAACATTTTTAAAGGGAGGACTACATTGCACTGGAAACTGTCTCACAGCCCTGCTGCCAGCTCTGCAGGGACTGGGGGCCCTTGCAACCAGTGCCTGTCCCACTGATCCGACCAGGAATATAAATTTACTACCCTTTTTCTACCTTTCCCAGCATCCTGCAGGATGTTGCAGCAAATGTAATTTCCAGCTGCCCTCCACTCTTTGAGGCTGGCTAATATTGTCGTTGCAGTGGACTCTAGTTTTTCTATTCACACAAAAAGGCAAGTTTTTACTAAATAATAAAACAAAAATATTGTCTGCATGTGTTCCATAGCTTGTGTGAATAAATGCTAAGGATGACAAACGTACGCGTGGTACTTGACTTGTCTAATTTGGGCGTTAAGCCTTTTATCTCAAAATTGAGTATCAAGAGCAAGAAAAACATTCAGTCTGTTTTTCTAACAGGAAGTCATTTCACTGACAAGTAATCCACCTTTGTCTGCATCTCTGTTTCAGCTCCTTGAAATCCTAATGTTCTATCTGGATTAAGGGAATTTTATTTGCAAAACTATGAATGCTACTTGAAACGGCCTCAGTTGTTTTTCATCGGTATTCAAATGCAGAAAGTAGAGCAAAACCTTCCTTCAGTCGACCAAAGCTTCCCCAAACCTTTGTGCATTAGGTGACCATGACAGCTAATCGATATGGGATTTTCTGAGCAGTTTTGGCTATTAAACACTCGTACCACCAACAACAAAAAGAAGACCCCAAAACGTTACTTATAATCCAAGCTTTTACTGACAGGGTAGAGCCTAGGATCTGGCAAATATGCTCAGGAAAAAAACACAGCAGAATCATGTTTTCCTCCTGCCTGCGTGGTTCCAAGCCCTGGCACCCTGCTCGCTCTGTGGGTGAGCATCAGCGGGTGTTGCGCTCCAGCCTGTTAATTACTTCTCTGATTAACAAGCCAGGCTCCAAGCTGGAAGCGAGAGCATCAGCTCCCAGCACCTGAATTAGAAATAGAAGTGTTTACCCATCTGAAACTTATTAAGCCAAATATGAAAAAACTGGTCAAGACTGACTTTCTGTGGAGGTTAGGACACGGTTAGGTTATCAAATGCAGAGGGGATGGTGGTAAGAGATGCAAAGAGCTGTTCAAACCCTCAGCAAAGTATTCCTGGCAGTGGTCCTATGAATTAACTGGTAAGATTCTCAGGGTCTCATGATATGGAGACTTTTTAAATCCTACAGCAAAAAGCAAAGGCCACAGCCCAGCACCAAAGGCCTAGGGAAGGGCTGACCCAAGTGGCAAAGAAAGGCAGCAGAAGGGAAAAGAGGATCTGTGGGCACAGGCGGAAAGATCTACGAGGCAGTACGGAACAGAAGGATGGATATAGATCGGCCGTTTAGGCTTCTACAGCTTCAAACCACCTTTTAAACCTCTGCTTCGAACTGATTAATTAGCAACCCTACACATCACATCCTACACACCTTACATTTCCAAAATGCTACTAGATTCTCTAGGTTGAACATTGCTTTTTGTGGTTTCCAGTACAGTTCCACTGATAGGCGCAGCATGTCTGCATGGTGACGTACCACTCTGTTCATATTGAACCATAAGAAATAAAAGGATTTTTTTTGTTGTTTCTATGTTGCCTTAATTCTACTTATAGACAATCATAAGCAGATAAATGTCCTGTTAAAAACCCCCTCATCTAGGCAAAAATTGAATTTATGAACCTGATAAAATGAAAACAATTTCTTAATACACCGTCTTGGAGATTGATGTTAATTCAGTCTGATCATGTTGATTATAAGTGACAGTTTATCCAGGACATTATTTTGTGTTTCTAATTTTACCCTAATTATTTTGGTTCAGTACACTTAGGCCAATAGCTATTACAGTTCTTCATGCCTTTGTCTTCTCTCTTTGTTGTGATCCCAGCCTTCTAGGAAACAGATATGCACTACAGGTAATCCCTCCTTCTGCCAGACTGTGCATTCAGAAATTGTGTTTTCTGGCTTAAGCCAATTAGCTCAATCTTTACAGCATATGATATATATCTACAGCTTGTAGGATTTTTCTTTCTTTTTTAATGTTGGAAGAAGTTCATGTTTATGTTCCAGAACGGCTTGAGATGTCTCACTGTTTTCAGAATCTCTTCTGGTCAGAAATATTCCGCATCCCCAAGGTACCACAGGTAGCTCAAAGAATCACAGACTGCTCTGACCTCCATGGGCACATGCGTGGGCCACAGGTTGCTCCAGTCACACACAGACCCCTTTTACATCAGGCTGGGTTTGTTTAATGGGTCCACAGTCTGTCCTTCGGCTCTGGTCGCAGGGTTAAAATAGGCATGTTTACATGGCCAGTGTCTGTGGTAGGAATGACAAGTTGCAGATGAAAATCTTTTTGTTGTTGTTGTTGTTCAACTATTTTAGAAAAAAAAAGTCTTAAAATGTTTTGTGCAATTTTCTTTTGATACTGCATATAGCTGAGCACCCTTTTTGCAGACAGATGGGGTGTGTACCATTCATGAACTCCGTGAGTGACTGAGGGGGAAGGACAAACTTTGACAACAGCCACCAAAGAAAATAAATTAAGTAGCAGGAACATACATAGCAGATGATTAGAGAGATAGAAAACCTTTCCTTCCTCCCTGAGACAAGAGTAAATTAAGACTGTGTGGAAAACATGGCAACTAGACAAATTGCCCATTTTTAAGGCACCTACCAGGCTTAGCCGATGGTCCGGTATAACAAACCCCAAAGCAGCAGACACAAATAGTTTTCCCAGCACCCTGACAGGCAGTCTATCCATCATCCATAATGCCTCGTTTCCCAGGGAAGGCTACTGATGAAGAAACACACCTTTAAGTAGGGAGAAAGGGCAGAATTAATTGCTGCTGCTGCAAAACACACCTTACAGAATACAGCGGCACGTTTGTCCAACTTGGGGGTTGGATCATAGCACAGCACCTTGTCTACATGAATTAAAACTATGGAGCCAGGCTGTGCATCAACATCCAATTTTCATCCCGCTCTCACCAGTCAAGTACTATTCTATGTGGGATTTTGGTTGTGGTTTCACTTGAGACTACAGCAAGGCTGTCACTGGTATCAGAAAAACTGGGATTTCTAAAAAACATTCAGTCAGGAATGCTGTTTGCATTCTGTCAGTAAATAATTATTTCAGTGAACAAACTATTAGCTGTATGGCAATGGATCAAATGTTTTTTTCTTTGAGTCAACAGTTAGGGGTTTTTTGAGTTGGTGGTTTGTGGGTTTTTTCTTTCTTCCCCCCTCCCCTCCCTCTGATCAACCGTCCTGTGAACTTAGTGGCTCTCTTTCAAGAGAAGAATGGATTTTGGATCTGGTACTTCATGGCAGATGGTATAAAGGACTACTAGAGAGGAGCACTCCTGGCTTAGAGGTCAGAGGACATCCTCCCATCCCTTAAAATGTCTTAACAGCTCTGTAAGAATAACAAATCCGTTTAAAATAGGAAATCGGAAGGAAATAAAGCTGTGTCAGGCAACATTAACGCTCCCATGCGCAGTTTGACCTTGGACAGCTCGTGAGATCTCTTGTTCAGCTCATTCATCATTATTCTGAGCTGCCATCATGAGCACCCTTGCTCATTAATTATACATTAACCTCATTCACGGCTTTTAATCTATAACGGGTCAGGATGTTTAAAAATAATTAACTAAGATTGTGCAGAGGTAGTAAGGATAATACCTGCACCGGAAGTTAGGACATCTGACTACAAATCAAAAATAGGTGGCGTTGAACAGTTAAATGGGAAACACAACAGTAACAAGAAAGGAGAGCTCTCCAAATCTCCCACCTTGCATTTAGAACAGCATTAGCTTTAACGGATTCCCAAAATACGCAGCTCACAGGCTTCTCAATTTTTTTTTATTTTTTTTTTAAAACGTACAAAATGAGCATACGTTCTCAAAGCAAGGAGATACGATCTGCTGTAAGCAGATCAGTGGCTCAAACTGTTAGGCACTAGCTCAGATAAAATAGAGATGGGTTCTTGACAATACCCAGACTCTCCGGCTGGCCGAACTGCCAGTGCTGCTGTTTGGTGTTTGCTGGGTGGAGTGCGCTGACTGCAGCAGATGACACTGTTTTCAGAGCACACCGTGTACCCACAGGTTGGTGTATCCAGCTCCTGCAGGCTGAACCAGTTCTCAGTGGGTTTTCTAACCTATGCAGTGGCTTGATTTCCAAGCAACCTTTCCAAGCAGCAGTCCTCTGAATCTGTCAGTCAATTCTCTGTGCTAATGTTGGATTCAACGGAGGACTTACCTCTGTGTTTCCAGCACTAGTCATATTTTAATTGTGAAATTATCATGTATTGTTTTTTCTTGTCATTAAATGCACTTTGCTTTGCAGTATCAAAAAACGACTTTTCATATGGTGGCAGTTGTCTGCAGCAAGCTGAAAGTGCCAAAGTTTCCAAAACAGGCTTGAAGCAGAAATAAAATTTTATACCCAGGGAAGAATTACTACACACCGCATCACATTTCAAGCTAAAATAATGTTTCATCAAAGATTTAGGGAAGAAGGATTAGGGTTTTTTTTAAACCTAGATAAGTCAATGAATCTTATAACCCATACACTGCCATACATTGTGCTCTGAGATACATTCCGCTGCGCTAACTCAAGGCTGTTCTAGCAAGGTTGCTTCCAAGAAAAACCCTCAACTGAGAGGGCATTTCACTGACCTAGTTTAAAAGAACTCGTGAAAACCACCAGCTCAGGAAAACCTCTGGCCCAGGAAGGTGGACAAAGAGTATTACACTACCTGTGAAATACTTACTGAATTCTAGAATGGAAAATTATGGAGTTAATAATGATAAATTATGGAGCCTCAGATGTATACAGAAGGATTTACCTTAAAGAGAAAAAACAGAAGAACTTGTCTCAGCTGTAATTGGATGCCATTTGAAGTATCCAGACTATGTACTATTATTGACAGAGAAGATAAAAAACCCTCATAAATAAATTTTGACCACATCCAAGATTTTCAAAGGACTCCAAGAAAGTTAGGGCTACTATCTGGTGGTCTTCGGTAGAGGCTGGGGACCTAACAACCACGGAGTGCTTGGAAAATCCCTGTCTCTCTGAACAACTGGATCCGGCTCAGCTCTAGCAAAATACAGGTATTTTGTAGTGCCGAAATATTCTAGAATTTTAACCATAAAAATGTCCAAACGCAAGGGTAGGTGCTTAATCTGATTGCCTACAGTGTTTAATCGGACTCTGCCTATAGGATTAAATAACAGTACCGTTGTGTAACCCACTGGTTACAGTCCTTGTTTTGTTTTGTTTTTAAGGGATATTGGTTCACATCTTATAAACCAGCTTTAATTTCTGGTTTTGGGGAATATTGTCTTTTACTCAGAATTCTAACTTTTGGTGTGGGACCAATGAAATGAAACTCAGGAAGGCAGAATTTCTCCTCTGTGGGAGGCGTCGGTATTTTAGAGGAGAAAGAAAGTGCATCTATAAAGAAGAGGAGTATTTTAAAACTTTGTCTGCATGAAAAATAACAGAAATAATTTCTTAAAAATAGTGAGCCATATCTGAAAGCATAATTAAAGGGATAACATATTCCACACCCCAAAATATCATCCCTGCTAAAACGCACATCTTGATAGTAGCCAGATTGGTGAAACACTTCTGCTTCTGGTAAAAAGCATCATCCAGAAGCTTACTTATTGTTATCAAAAGTGAACAGGAGCAATTGTTTCAGAGAGAATGACAGAATTCCACAGAATCACTACATCCTTCCAGTCTGAATCCTGCAAGACCAAAATGATATTCCCTTCCCACTCTGAGACTGCACTTAAACCAGCTGTGACCTGTAACACACGGACAGTGTAGCAGTGATAGTCATTTCATCTGGTCTACGTGTTTCTTCAGTTGGAACGCACAGCATTTTCCTCAATTATTTCTGACTTTTCATCCCACATACCATAAGCTTCTTATGAAGAAAAGAAAATAAATAATTCAACTTCCACTTATTCAGGAGGATACTGGCTGTTCTAATCTATCCTCAGAGAATAAACAAGCTAGCTGTTCACATACAGCTTATTAGAGTATGACAAATAAACATGTGCACGATACTGCAATGACAATAAGGATGGGGAATACCAGAACAGCATTCTGGGCTGGAATCTGAGCCTGGGACTATTTCCAGTTTCCTCCCAGGGGCTTGGAAGTTTGGTTATGCATTTGCCTGTAGCTGCAAGCCAGAGACTGGTAACAAATGTCAATGCAATAAGGAGTGAGGAAGAAAGGACAGAACCAGAGAGTCTGTCAGAGCGTGGATTAATTCCCCATCACGAGAGCGCTCCGGGCTGCTTCGCACAGCGTGTTCAGAGAGAGCTCTCAAATGAGTTAAAAGTCTGATCAAGAAATACGGTTCCTTGGCCACCCAGGAGTGAGACTGACTGTTTAGGGTTTAGGATATTCTGTTGGAAATACTAATGTGCGAGGGCAGCACGCTGGGAAAGCTTCTGCACCTGCGATACAGAACACTTTCAAAACACGTATTACTTGCTGCCTCCAGGACTGTTCCTGCTTTACTTAGACCGAGTGTGGGATGAAACATTTGAAGCGGTTTTGGACCAAAATCCAAGTTTTCCCCTTTCCCAGGGATGGGGTCTGTGAAACTCTTGTGCTTTCTATCTGACTTAACAAATCCTGAGTTTCAGCTTTTACTGAAGAATGATTGGGCTCCACTCTGGAGAATCCCACAGGTTGATGGCTCAGCTGAAAGACAAGAAATGAGCTTACACCCCTTGAATCCTAGGTAAGAGGCCTTACATCTAGGCCCTGGCACACTGACTACAGTGAAGCAAAGAGAAGAATCATTTCCCTGGCAGTCTCCTTGAAGTTTCACTGCATCAGCATCTGGCCACCACCTTGGAAGCCCTGCAGAGCTGCGGAGCATCAGCCTTGCAAGGAGCCTGAGTTTGGCACTGCTCCAACATCACGGAGCAACAGAGGCTGTTGTCCTCACTTGAAAATGTTTCAGTACAACATAAAAACTTTGGATTCTTTCCTCTGAAACAGTAAAATATGCAATTGGATTGGAGTTGACTTCATCCACAGCAGATATGTGACAACCTTGCTTGATGACAGAGAGCTGCATGTGTCACAAGAGAGAAAGATAGAGTGCCTGAAGAAAAGGAAAACATTCATCTTACCATCCCAACCTTTCCATAGCCAGCTAGTAGGACGGGCAAAGCTCCACAGATCTCTTCAAAGTATATTACTCTGTTAGTCCTCTTTGACTGACAGATCACCTAATGGATAATAAATTACTGCCCTCCACTCAGATTGGGGGCTGCCTTCATGTTGCTAACGCTGATTTTTCAGAACCTGTTATCACTCGCTCTCTGCTTTTGCAATTCAAAGGGATGCAAGTTCAGAGACAATAAATAAATACAGAGGACTGGGATTTCAAGGGTACGTGTGGGGAATCAACAGCACACTGCCCTCTGAATTACAGTGTGATACAGGCTCCCACATCCCTAGGGTCTTTTCAAAAATCTTTTTGTGCCTGCTGCAGACCTGGTTGTCTCTCCCCTAGACATATGGGGATTGCAGAGCGAAGCCCCTTCCTTGCCTTGGCCCCTCCAGAGCTCAGAGGCCACACGGGGTGGGGGTCAGGAGGATGCTTGCCTTGGGTGCCTGCCTGAACCAGAGGAGAAAACATGCTCTGCAGGGAGATGAACCTGAAGAGACTCCACTCCAAACCATCAGTGCCTCTGCCAGGATGGAGCCCGACTTGCAGCTTTTACTTTATTCCAATCACAGTGACTTGCTTTGGCACATGAGTAAGCACAGAGCAGAGACTGGATAAAGACCTCAGGGTTTTGCCCATAAAAAGAAAATGAAGCGGAAACGCCTCTCCTGAGGGTGGAGAGGCCAGGTGGAGCAGGACATGTTTAAATCTATCAGCAAACTGTATTCCCAAATCTTAGGGCATTACTTTCCTGAAAGATTGGGGGCATGGAAAGGCTCTGACGTTAATTTCGTAGTGTAATTTTGCATGGAGTTCTGCACAACTTTCCTGGAGGCACAGGACCTTCCTCTAGTGTCAGGGATCTTCCCTAGGCAGCGAGGTCGGGGTGCTGTTGCTGAATGTTCATACATGCCTGAAATAGCTTTAGCTGAGATTGTGGGATAAAGGAGCACCTGCAAAAGTCTAAGGAATTTGGGGGTCAAGAGAAAAGATGTTCCTTCCTCAAAAGAAATCAACACAGTCAGCTGGATCCAAGCTGGTGCTGGTGGAGCTACACCATTACCCCTGAGCCTACACAGCTTCCCTGAATCTCCGTGTCCCTGCATTTTCTAGGGTTCTTGCATGGCGCGCCAACTGCTCTGAGGCTTTCTTTTTGAATTAGCAAATTAAAAGCATCAACCACAGAGGCACCATCAGCACGGCAGGTAGCTCCCACAGTTCGGGTCTGTCTTTTCTGGCAGGT
>NW_010402900.1:0-5805 GCF_000710305.1 Buceros rhinoceros silvestris | reverse complement strand
CCCTACACTCTGAGTTTTTTCTCTCCCACCCCCCCGCCAGCTCCAGCTCCAGTCTCTGATACCAGCTGCCATCACCATTTCACATGTTTTCAGACCCAGACTTGGGCATTCTCCAGACAGTGAGCTTGGGACAGAGGTACTGACCTCTCGTCTTGCTTCCCCATAGTATCCCAGGTCTCCTTATAGCCACCACTAGATCTCTCAATTTTTCAACTATGAAACCATAAATTTTCGGGCCAGACAACATCTTTTATTGTTCTTGTCAACATTGGCATCTCAGAAAGTCTAACCCAGTTGGGTTTGGTGCATGTCTGCATCTCTAGCCCCTACAGCACTGCACATATGCAGAATCTATTGTATGTGTTCCTTTTTCCTCAGCTGGGGGAACAGTGAGACCTGCAGAACATATTTATTTATGAAATCTGTGTTCCTTGCTCCTATAACATTTATTTTTCCTTCTTTGGAAAGCACAGAAGTTCAACACAGGCCCTTACCAACGCAGCTGCTGTTATTTTGCAGCTGGGTGCTACTATGTGGAGAGCATTTGAAAACGGAAGCTTGAACATAGGAAATTAGATGCAAGTTTACATCACTGTGGAGAACAATACGGGAAAAACTTGAGATGTCGATTTTAATCCAGGATTTTTAATATGACTATTTCATCCTGCAGCCTTTACAGCTGAATGGCAGTTTGCAAAAGTCCAGATCTGTGGAGAACAAGCCAGTATTCGCTCTGGTTTCTTTCTCAAATGACAGTGAGCCTGGTGGGTTACACAACGGAGCCCATCTTTATATCCTCAGTTTAGGAATGTGCTCTGGCTGCTCAAGAGAGCATTTATGTACCCAGTGAACTCTAAGTGTAAGCTGAATGTTTAGCACATATTTCAGCGCTATTTACACAGCATGGTCTATAGGCAATGTGTTCCCTTTACCCACACTTCTTACATTTCTGCATCTTTATATTAAAGTTTATAGCTTAAAAAGCAAGGAACTATGTTGCTTCATTTACCAGTATCAGATATTTTTACTGAGAGTAATTGCTTATCCAGAGGTTGCTTATATAAAAATTAAATATGGTATTCCATTAAAATTATTAAAAATATCTTTCCTGTAGCTCTGCTCTCTCCACTTCTCCTCTAATGTTCAGAATCACATAAACTAGTAATGAGCATACATAGCCTTCTGCTGTTTTCATAGACAAGGCAGTAAAAAAGACAGTTGCTGTTCCCTTGAGTGCTAGCCCACGAATCAGAAAGTCTAATCAGGCACAGTGTCTGACACACTAGATAGCCCTGTATTTCATTACTGCTATATTAAAATCTTCCCTATTTGAATTTTGTATCCTCTACTAAAAGGAGAGAGAGAGGCAGAAGGGATAATCAGAAGAGTGCAAGAAGGAAAGACAAAAAAAAAAAAAGTAACTTTCTTTTCACTCCCCATCCTAATCCTTTGGGATTGTGTTTCCAGTGGGAGAGCTGGTTTGGAAATGCCTGGAGCAAGTAGCTGGCACTCTGCAGCCATCCTACACCCCTGGGGATGTTTGGTAGGAGTTCAGTTTTAGTGGCCCGGGTTAGACCCGGTGCTGGCTCATGGCTCTGCCTTGCAGCAGATGCTCACTGAACAGTGCATGAGCGATGGTGTTTTCCACTGCCTGCCCACACCACCCACATGCCGTGTCTGTGCCTGCAAGGGACCTGCCCTTGGTTGTGCCCGAGGATGGCAGAGGGACAGAGGTTCGGAAGCTGCACTGTGGGTCAGCGCAAAGGCAGTTTTCTGGGATAATTTGCTCCTGGGTGTTCCAGCCTCTGCCTGTCCATGGCATGGAAGGTGCAGCACTGCTGCAGCCTTGCCAGCAGCATGGCTGGTGTGCAGGTTTCAGAAAAGCACCATCTTCCGACACTCTCAGAAATAGGAGGTGCCCCTGTGCATCGGTCCACTGATCTGTAAATTAGGCTGTGACAAAACGGATTAGGTTTAATCTTGCATGGCTGTCCACTGGCATTACTACATGTGTAATTACATAATTCTTTGAATCAATAATTTGACTTTGCATGCTTGCATCTTGTGAAATTGAGAAATATCAGTACAGTAGGCAGTTGCTAAGAGTGGCACAGATGTATATAATATCGAACAATAGATGTCACTGTTATGCCAATAAAAATGGGTAATATTTACAGTTATTGGTAGTTTCAACCTCCAGTGCACAAAGCTGCTAAGTCAGACGTGTAAGGCCAGGGCACTCGCTGACACAGGACACTTTTAAAACCACGAACCCTGCACCTCCTTGTGTTTTTTCATCTATCAAATTACACATACAAATTCTAACAGATTTCAAAGAGACAGTTTAAACAAAATTTATAAGTTATTTCCCAGTGGCTTTATGCAACTTGGTCATGCAAGAATAGCACCATGACCCAAAATTTACCCTGAGTGGGAGAAAAAGGGACGTGGGAAGCTTAACTGAGGGAATATCAGAGATAGAAATGTGTCCGATTAGACTTCTTTCTTTCAAAGGGGAGGGTGGTGTATTTACTCTCCTCCACTCAGAATAGTTACATGGGGGGTGGCAGGTATGATCTCACCAAAAGGAAGGACCAGGTTATAAGCAGTAGTTTTTGAGAGACAAGAAATGAGGGAGGGGCATCACAGGCAGCATTCCACAGCACCAAAGGATAGTGAGGGTCTTCAGAAGGAGGGAGTAAGTATGAAGTGAAGTTTGAATTCTAATGCCCTATTTCAAGAGGTTCTTAACGCTGCTTCAAATCAGTATAAAATGATGAAAGTTAGACTGCAAAGAATATAAGAAACTCGAGACCAGCGTGGTAGCCTTTTGCTTAGCTGTAAGCAAGACCTGTGCAGAATCAGCTCTCGGGTGATGAGCAAAACCAGTGAGGTCTAACAAATGAAGCTGAGTTTAAACATCTATTTCAGGATGAGACACAGAGGAAATGAGGCAGGTTGTTACACAGCAGCTGCTCACCAGCCACTGCTCTATTCCTCAGAATCAAGAACACAGTTCACTGAAAGAAGGTGTCTGTGCTCAGTGGTTGTAGGAGCCTATTTGAGATAAATCACTGCTTTGTCATTAATTGATGTAGTCAGAAAAAGTGGACAAGCGTTTTGGTGCACAGAGCTGTCACCGGCCTGGCCCCGGGAGGAGAGGGTTCCTGATTTTTTGCTTCTTACCACGAGTTTGGAAGAAATAAATTAATTCAAGTGAAACATAACCCTATACAAATAAGAAAAGCCACGTGGTAGATTCTTATCAAACCTCCTTCATCCAGAATGTGAAGGAGACCAATTACCATTTCTGAGCAGACCACACTTGAACTGCACACGTGACTAGGTGTTCTTTCAAACAAACCCGCCAATGTTATCTACGTAAATGCCAAACCTTTATCACATGGATTTGATGAGACCTACTCAGTAAAAAAAGAACAGTAGTAGTACAATGAGGAGGGCAGGTCCCTCCCTTCAGTCCAATGCCTGAGGGAATTTCTAGGAATTTTCTTTCTAGTTTGCCTGCTATGTGGATAACGCTGCGATGCAGATTTACACATTTCTGTGCAGTTGACTCAAGTACTGCAAGTTTCGCATGTAACAAGGATCCTGACATCTCAGCTTTCTGCTTCTCTGGTGTGTTTTTTCAGGTTCATTTGAAATCCTCTCTTCTCGAGTGACATCCAGTCTCTTGCTGAGGAAATGATTAGGTCACAAGAAGAAGAATGACTCAATATAAAAGCAGAAACAAGAGAAAATGACAAGGAACAATCAGAGGAGTAACAACATCATTTCCATCGCGTATTCCTCATGGCATTAAAGGAGCGAGAGGTGCAGAATACCAGGTGAATGGCTTCAAAACATACTGTCTTTCAACAAGCCCTGTGAGATAACACCTACTTCTGTAGAAAAATGAAAGGAAAATGGTAGAAATACCTCGTAAATGATAGCTGAAGCGCATATTTCAAAGATTCACGGGATTCAGGTCCAAGTAGGAAACGCTATGTTTGCAATGTAATATTGCCTGATACCACAGAGGAATTTCAGTTTAGGAAATGCAGGTAGAAAAATTCAGTATTTTACATGTACTTTGATAGCACCAGGATAAAGCATGCTCCTGGACACAATGACATCGAAAATGCAAGATCTTAGCATTTATGAAAGTACAAATATTGATGCGCATCACTAAACATATGTTGCTGACTAAAGGTATTATTAGTCTCAACAGTCATTCTCTATGCTGGAAAATCCCAGTTGCCCTGGGCTTTGTCTGAGCAGAAATCCAGAGAAAAATCTGAATAAAACCTTGTGAGTTAGCCTCATGACAACAGGCTGAGCTGCAATACTCAGATAATAATAAGGCAAAAACCACAGGGCTAAATTCAGCCATGCTTACTTGATGCTAAATTGAGCAAATTGCATACCGCTTGCTGCAGAGGCAGCACCAGAAGGCGTCTCGTTCTCCCAGATTGCCTTTGCAGGGTACAGATTATTTTGATCCATTCATTGCAGCTCCCATTTTGACTGACACCTCAGAACTGAACTGGAAACTCCAGACGCTGCAGTTTGAGAAGCTGGGGCTCCTGTTGGGGTTAAACCTCACAACTGCACAGCGCACACAGCTGGCTGCCTTCTTCACCCAGTTCTCCCCTTCACCCTACCACAGCAGCACAGGGTCACCTGCTGTCCTAGTTGCTGCCTGCCCCAGGTGAGCTCTCCTAAAACCACATCAAGCGTGGAGTTTCTGGCCCTGAGCTCAGCCCTCTCCCTGGACTTCCATAGAAACAGAGCCAAATAATGTCTTAAAACGGTCAATAAACTACCCAGTTAGCAGAGGTATTGAGGAAAGTGGTTACCTTTGCACAGGCTTGATCACAAGGGCTGAGCCAGGAAGGTTTAAGCAGAGTTGTACTGCCAAAGTCAAGCTCCTAAACATCCTATTTCTGTTTCCAAAATTCATGATATTAACTTTTGTAAATATTTCCATGAATATTAATTTCTGTAAATATTTCTTTTCAGCATGGTCTTAGAAGCACTCAGATTGTACCTTTCCAAGTTTTTTCCAGCTACCAAGAAATCTAAAAGATTAATTAATCCCCCCAAAAGTATGATTCTAAGAACTAAAAAATTTAAGAGGAATGAAAAAAATCGTATTTTGTGAGACATGAGAGCTGGCAATGCCGGCAGAAATTTTGAAAGGAAAGATTATACGACCCACACAACAGTATTACTGCTGGCTCGCTGGTACGGAGTCACAGCCAGAAAGGCAGTTTGAGTGGAAGGAGTCGATGGCAAGGCAGGTGGATGTGAGAGCAGCTGAATGTTTCAAAAAACTAGTGGATGAATCTATTTTATTTTTCAGGTGATGCACATATTATGGGTTGAACTCTCCTGACTGTTCAAAGGAGCATACGGGCATCCACTTGCTTTAGGCTGAAGGAATTCAAACCTTTGAGGACCGCACAGGGAGAACATGTAAAAGTTGGAACAAGCGATGAGGAAACCTAACAAGGAGTTCAGCAGAAAACGAATCAAGCTATGGAGGCGCTGCAGCACTGCTCTGACAAAATTAACTTGCAAACAGTAGAGAAGCATGGAAAATAAGAACTTATTTAACAGCCAAAGCTGTTCCAAGCTCAGGAACTAGAAGGCAGCAGCTAGAAAAGTAGATCAATGTATAAATATCTGTCTATCTATCTATAGTTACAGCACGAACTACTATCGCTTGTTGTCAGAGAAGGTTCTGAGTGTTGATGTTCAGTCTTTATGAAACACTGAAGTTAAGCAGAGGCATATAAAGTGGGG
>NW_010402899.1:9945-13459 GCF_000710305.1 Buceros rhinoceros silvestris | reverse complement strand
TCTTCCTTCCCCCTCCCCCGCCACTGGCATGGTGAGCCATTGTAGGGGGGTAGTTCATAAGCGGGGATCGTTCTGATTGGGAGATTTTATGTGTAACTGTATACTTTCATCTATTCTCCCTTTATCTCTTTCTCTCCCTTTTCCAGTCCGGTTTAACTTCGAAAATGATTTTACTTTGGGGGCGTTTCTCTATTAAACTTTTCTGTTTCTATCTCTCATACATGTAGTCTGTGTGTTATCATTTCCTTTGCCCGACTAAAGCCTTAATGAGCTCGTTAACGTGCTGATAAGCCGTTAACAAGCATCAAAAGTTTTTGTGTGTGGTTTGGCTGGTTTTACTTTTCCAGCCCACACACTATTTTGTCGCATCCCTTTTGGTGGGAAACAGCCCCCCTTTTCAAACTGTGACACATCAGTTAGCAATTTCCCCAATAACTAATGGAACTAATGAAATCTACAACTTTTTTCACTATATTCCTATCTGTCTCATTCACCCCAACAAGCCCAGTTTCCTTTATCTCAACTCCTCTGGCATTCTGTGCAACATCTTCTTCTCTCCACTTCCGTGTACCTAGCATTCACTGTGTCACAGCTCCTGTTTCTCCAGCCCTCCCAACCCATCCTCACTCCCTCTAATAGCGCTGAGCAGGACGCAGCTTGTGGTCTGGCTAGTCCCAGACCATGTCCAAGCCAGGATGACACACAGACCCTTGCTGAGCCCATGCTGAAGCCCTGGACCAGGGAGGGCACTAGTCTACCTCTCTCTTCTCCACACAGATGCTATCTCTCATTAAAAGCCTGTGAACTCACTTTCTCTCAAGTTCTTCTCCACTCTGGTGCGTTTGACAGAAGTCAATGGCTTCTTCAGCACAAGTTTCTGGGAGAGCAGTGAACAGGACAGGGAATGAGAGCAAGTGATGACTGATGGCACATTTTTTAGGGAAATCTAGCTAAAAATAGTGCACAGGCTGTTTTCTGGTATATGTGGAGAGAAGTCAGGCCTTTGTCCTCTCTCCTGATCTCACTGTAGGCTGGAATCCCGGCTGAGCAGGTGGGCTCCTCCTGTAACCCTATGGATGCTCATGGACCCTTGGCATTCATCAAAGCATGGCAAGCAGCAGCTCCAGGGTCTGCATAAACTTTAGAGCTCTTTGCAAAAACTCTAAGAGGAGCTGTAGCAGGAAGGAAGGAACATCCTCTTGCTCTAACCTTCTTCACACCACAGAACAGGGTCACAGGACCACTCAAGCTGGAAGGGACCTCAGTAACTCTCTAGTCCAACCCTCTGCTCACAGTGGGGTCAGCTGTGAGACCAGACCAGAATGCTCTAGCCTTCACCCATCCTGGTCTTGGAAGCTCCCAGTGGTGGAGGCTGCACAGGCTCTTGTGTCGTTTTTCACCAATATTGGCTTCTGTAACAGCCCAGGTCCTGGAGATGGGGGCTGACAGCAGAGGATGGAGCAGCTGGTTGTCCTCCAAGCAGACAACTTCCAAGAGCTCGTCTTCTTCATGTACTTGTGACCAGACAAACAAGACCAAGCACTCTGGAGTCCTAGGTGGATTCTCAGTCATGCCCTTCCCCTTCTCTCTCCATGTACATTATGTTCAGGCACATGAATCCTCCCATAAGGGTCTGCCATTCTTATATGGTAATTAACGCAGAATACAAACTTGTAAACTCTGAGCAGATTTGATTTGGAACATGTTGATGTATTTGGCACCAGAAACTGGGTCACTGATTATATTCCCTCCATACATCTGGTATGTGTTGTTCATTCTCTGCTGCCATGCCAGAAACACAGGTGCTAAAAACTGAACGCTATTGCTTGGGATTTGGGACTCTACATTGCCCTCAGTACACAACGCCCTAAACTTACCTTCCACCCTTTGATCCTGCTATTAAGGGGAATTATTACTTTTTCAGGTTGTGTCTTTTCCCTATAACCCCCCAAAAGGAAGGAAATCCTCCAAACAGCCCCGTGCATGGGCAGAGAATGAAACAGAATTTAATCAGGATGCTCGTGCCTGGTTTCAGACTGACATCTGTACATTAAGAATATGTAAAAATACCAATTTCATGCTCTGACAACTTATTCTGCATTGATGGGGGATAATGGGGATAATGCCATGGGAATGCCAAATGTCAAACACTGCACAATGCAGAGCATTCACACAGTGTCTGCTGGGCCGTCGCCTGGAGTTCCTTAAGGGAAATTTTCCAGAAAAAGGAGGGAAAAGGAGACTGGGAACTGCCAAAAGAAAATGGAAATCAAGAAGTCCAAGTTTAAAACTATTGGCAGTGCAGCATCAACTCTTTGAGCACCGAGTCTCTTCTGGCTCTGAATGGGTCTGTCAAATGAGGAAATTCACGTGTTCATTTCAAAAGCTGCAGATAAGACCAAACCAGTTTTCCACCGATGGTCTGCATGTTCTCCCCTCCACCACATTCTTTTAAATAACCTACTTTTGGAAATCATGCATGTCCAGAAGGGCATCCTCTTTCCCGCAGCCTCAGAGCAGGGGCAGCAGCAGAAATGCTGTTCTCTGCCGGGGGGCTGCCCCAGGGGGCAAGGGCAGCACAGGGACAGCTCTCTCCTCACTCACTTGGTCCACCTCCTCTCACCAAGGCAGCAGAGCAGCTGGGAGAGCCCAGTGAGGAAGTGGGACCTGCCTTCCCAATGCCTTCCCAGCCTCCTCTGCCTGCTCGAGAGCACTGCCCATCGCAGCCACTACATCTTGCCCGAACAGTGGGCCAGCACACCTGAGTTCCAGCCCCAGAGATGGGATGGAATTAGCAGCTTCACTTCTTCTTGGTTCCTGCTCGAGCTCTGGTGTTTGGCTACTGGCAGGGCCTCTGCAGTTCTGCACATACTGAGCTGACTGGGGTCCTGTGTGCATCCCTCAGAGGGCTTCAGCTCTTCACCAGAGAAGGGTCGTTCGGTTTTTTGCCTAAAAAATGCTGAGGATTCTTCCTTGCTGGAATTGGGAGAGAGGCAGAACATTGCTGCAATTATTCTGCTCATTTAGGGAGAAAATTAGGATGATCGAGGAAAGGAAATACTTTCCCTGAGACGAGTCAATATGTAGTGAAAGCAACTCCATCCTCCAAAGGCCATCCCCACTCAGCTGTGCTGCAGGACAGTCACCAGCAGCGCTTGCATTTGGCGCCTGAGTGTTCATCTGTTCTGCCAAAGAAGGCATGAAGAACATGCTTTGATGAAGCCAGAGCACAGCACCCTGCATGCCTGACCTGTGCCCGTTACCTCCATGGATGAACCATGCTGCTGTCCATATGCAGCTTTGCCCTTCTCCTCTTTTCTCTGTCTCCTTCTGTTTCCCACCCCCTATGCTCTTGCCCAGGTTCCCAGCTGCCCACCCCATTCGTTCTGCCTTCTCCCTGCTCTCAGAGTCCCTCCCCTCCCTCGGCCGGTGCCCCCCACATGCTCTCCTGGTCCTCCACTGACTGGCACAGCTGAAACTGTAATTAACAAGCTATGAAGCACTGTCGAGACAG
>NW_010402899.1:6848-9875 GCF_000710305.1 Buceros rhinoceros silvestris | reverse complement strand
TAAATTACGAAGCTATGAAGCACTGTCGAGCCAGCTCCAAGGAGCTAAATAATTACAGTCCCTCCCTTCTCCCGCTGCTGGATTTGAAGCGGCAAAGTGGAGCATTGGGAAGAGGAGGAGCAGATGAGGTTGGGGGGGTGGGAATTTAATTAACTTCTGAAGTGCTCTTGTCCCTGCTGCACTTGGCTGAGGATGATGATGGGAGGCAGCTCAGGAGGTTGCACAGTGCAAGGAGGTTGCAAATGCAGCGTTGTGATAAATGTCCCTGAGGCCTGAGCCCAGACCCAGTGGCACTGAGAGCCATGCATGGCTTCCATGCTGCTGGGAAGGTCTCACTACAAGAAGGACATTGAGGGGCCGGAGTGCATCTAGAGAAGTGCAATGAGGCTGGTGCAGGGTCTGGAGCACAAGTGCACTGAGAAGCAGCTGAGGGACCTGGGGTGGGGGGGTGGTGGTGGTGAGCCTGGAGAAAAGAAGGCTTAGGTGAGACCTTCTGGCTCTCCACAATTCCCTGACAGGAGGTTGGAGCGAAGTTGGGGTCAGTCCCTTCTCCTCAGGAACAAGTGACAAGACAAGAGGAAACAGCCTCCAGTTGTTCCAGGGGAGGTTGAGGTTGGCCCTGAGGAACAATTTCTTGCCCATTGGGGTTGTCCAGGCCTGTCCCAGGCTGCCCAGGGCAGTGGTTGCGTCCCCATCCCTGGAGGGGTTTCTCAGCCGTGTGGAGGTGGTGCTGAGGGACAGGGGCCAGTGGGGACCTGGCAGTGCTGGGGGAACGGGGGACTCTGTGATCTTAAAGGTCTCTTTACCTCTTTCACTCTCCAGGTGATTCTGTGTTAGGGGTGGAGTCCCCATCCCTGGAGGGGTTTCCCAGCCGTGTGGAGGTGCTGCTGAGGGACAGGGGCCAGTGGGGACCTGGCAGTGCTGGGGGAACGCTGGGATGAGGTGAGCTGAAAGGTCTCTTCCAGCCAAAATGATGTCTGTGATTCTGCGGCTCTGTCTCTGAAGAAAGGCCTGCTGGGTTGGGCCACTGCATACTCTGAGGTCTGCCAGGGTACAGCACTATGATTTTCTTCCCATTAAAACGCCGTTCCTGGACCCAAGCAATGCAGCTTTTGGATGCTGAAGCAAGAGGCAAGACGGGATGATGGCAACAGCAGACATCTGCCACCTCCTCCCTGCCCCAGCTGAGCCATTCTTCTTCCCTTTCTCGTTTATCTCCACTTCCCTGCCTCTCCCTGCCTCTTTGCCCAGTGCTTCCTGAACCATTTCATCCCTCCCACAGCTGCCACTCATTAGGTTCTGTGCCAGGCTAGTGCAGGCAGTGCAGAAGATGTGGTTCATCACTGCAAAGTCTATGTATTTTACTGGATCAGGACAGACAAAAATGCAGGTCACAGGCACAGACATGAAAACTACCACCAGTTGCAGCTGCTGGATGAAAACCGCGTGACTGTCAGCAAACAGCCTATGCCAGGTCAGAGACAAGGTCCCGTAGCATAGGTAACCAGGATTGAGAAGAACCTGTCTCATTGATTGGGTCCAGGTAAAAACACCGTTCAATCACAGAACTAAGAATGAGGAGGTGATCGCCTGCACCCTTTAATCGGCCCCCTTGCATGCCTGCATTCTTCAGTCACATTCTCACATGGCTCCAGACTGGAAGAAACATCACATGAAGTTCTGCATGTGGCCAAGAGTCCTGCAACTCTCCTCAGCAATGGTTTTGGACAAGGAAGCTCCTTCCAGCTGTGAATTCTCAAAGGAACACCAAGCAAAGCAGCAGCTCGAAGACGCCATCTCAGATCACAGGGCTGATGCCTAGCAAAGTTACAGGCAACAGAAACCAGTTTCCTGACGTGGCCACCCTATTGATGAGTTACACAGTGGAGACTAATTCTGGATTCCTCCATGACACTTCCTACAGCACTCACAGACAGGCTTTGAAAAGAAGCACAGGAGAATCAGCACTTCTCTTCCCAGGGTCCTTTCTGAGAGCTGCCCACCCCAGCGGCAGAGCCCTCCAGGCTTCTCCAGCCCTTCCTGGTGCTGCGAGTTGCTCAGGGCTGAAGCTGTCTCTGGTGAGCAGGCAGCCAGGCCTGCACAAAGGCAAAGCTGCACATTCTTGGGTGCCACCTACTGGCACCCGGACTGTAAACTACACATGTGGAAAATACTCCCTTTCTTCGCTTGTCTTTTTCAAGCACGTAAAGGTTATGGTGGAAGAATGATGGTCTCCAGCAGACTCCCACAATCTGGAAGACTCAAGGGGACCCAGACTGTTTGCAAGCAGCTGGAGATGCTGCAAAGTCTCCCTCTTTGCAATCCACACAGATTTCCCCGCAGACTCTGGATTCCTGGTCCTTCTGGATGTGTTCGTGCAGCTGTTTGGCCACTCCCCAAAAGTCAGGACAGTGGGGAGGGAAAGGGCTGTGCAGGGGTGCGAGGCAGCACTGTCAGGCGTGATGCTTCATGATGGATGCTCCTTTCCCTGCACAGACAGTGACTTCACAGAATGGGCGAATGACAGAATCACACAGACTCACAGACTGGTGGAGCTGGCAGGGACCTCTGGACATCACCCAGTCCAACCCCCTGTCTGCTCCAGGGGTCACCACAGCAGGGTGCTCAGGATGGTGTCCAGGCAGCTTTGGGATCTCTCCAAAGCAGGAGAATCCACAACCTTTTGGGACAGCCTGGGCCAGGGCTCCCTCACAGCCAAGAAGTTTCTCCTCCTGCTCAGGTGGAACTTCCTGGGTTCCAGTTTGTGCCCATTGCCCCTTGTCCTGTCGCTGGGCACCGCTGGGCACCACCGGGCAGAGTCTGGCCTGACCTCCTGATCCTCCTTTAGCTATTGACCACATTGAGGAGGTCCCCTCTCAGGCTGCTCTCCTCCAGCTGATCAGCCCCTCAGGGCTCTCAGCCTTTCCTCGGCACAGAGATGCTCCAGTCCCTCCTCATCCTCACAGCCTCCGCTAGACTCTCTCCAGTAGCTTCTTGTCTCTCTTGAACTGGGAAGACCGCACTGGC
>NW_010402899.1:5846-6772 GCF_000710305.1 Buceros rhinoceros silvestris | reverse complement strand
CCTTGTGCTGTCGCTGGGCACCGCTGGGCACCACCGGGCAGAGTCTGGCCTGACCTCCTGATCCTCCTTTAGCTATTGACCACATTGAGGAGGTCCCCTCTCAGGCTGCTCTCCTCCAGCTGATCAGCCCCTCAGGGCTCTCAGCCTTTCCTCGGCACAGAGATGCTCCAGTCCCTCCTCATCCTCACAGCCTCCGCTAGACTCTCTCCAGTAGCTTCTTGTCTCTCTTGAACTGGGCAGCCAGCACTGGACACAGGACTCCAGATGTGGCCTCCTTAGGGCAGAATAGAGGGGAAGAAGAACCTCCCTCAGCCTGCTGACCACACTCTTCTCTTGGGGTTCTGGGCAAATCACAGTGGGAAGATGGTGCTGGGGCAGCCAAAACACCATCACCCGCTCCCCATGAGGGAATCCAATGGATGGAGGTCAGAGTGGAGAATGCCTATGTTGTGTAGCACGCTCAGCCTGGACTGAGTGACACAGGGCAAAGGATGCCCTGAGCAGTCTGCTGCACTCCTACAGTGGTGACTGCTTTTGAGGCGAGCTCAGTAAAAGCCATCCTGAATCCTGTTTGCCTCATCTGCACACAGAACTGGCTGGACAAGAGAAGCTGCACTGGAAGGGCTGGAGAAGACACTATCTCCTGCTGGGTGAGGCTAATGGTGAATGCTGTTGGCACATGTAAAATCACAGGACAGTGTAGAAGGGACCTTCAAAGCTCATGCAGTCCAACCCCCTGCAGTGAGCAGGGACATCTGCAACCACAGCGGGTTGCTCAGAGACCCAGGGGCCAACCTGACCTGTAGTGGTGTCAGGCATGGGGCTTCTCCCAGCTCTCGGGTCAGCGTGAGCCAGGGTCTCACCACCCTCAGCAGAAACAATCTCTCCCTTCTCTCTGGTCCCAATCTCCCTCTGCCAGTTGAACC
>NW_010402899.1:2632-5623 GCF_000710305.1 Buceros rhinoceros silvestris | reverse complement strand
CCGGCTCCAGCAGCTCCGTGTCTCTGCTGTGCTGAGGAGCCCAGAGCTGGACCCAGCCCTGCAGGGGGCTCTCCCCAGAGTGGGGCAGAGGGTCAGGATCCCCTCCCTTGAGCTGCTGCCCACGCTGCTGGGGCTGAGCCCAGCACAGGGGTGGCTTCTGGGCAATGAGCACATGTTGCTGGCTCATGCTGGTGGAAAAGTTTGTGCTGTTTGTTTTTAGACATCTACACTGATGCAAACCAGAGCAATACAACCTGTAACTACCTTTGAGCGTCCATCACAGGGTAGTCCCATATACATACATGTGGCACAGACTGGGCTCATGAACTGGCAGTACGGAGGAGAACTGGTCGCTGGTGGGCTGGGGAGGCTGCGGTCAGCTCCCCATGTCCCCCGGGCACTGCAGGAGAGCACAAGCCCATGGGACAGGCAGGATGCATCAGAGGTGACTGCTGACTTTCCACAATGATGACAACAAAAAGAAACTTCTTTTCAAGGTCAAATTTGGCAAGAGCAAGTTCTTGCACTCAGAAGATACCACCGAAGTCAGTGCTGAACACAAACCCTCTAATCTTTCTGCTGCTTATTCTAGAAATATGGAATTTTGTTTCCTGGGAAGGTATCTGGCCTGAGCTCTTTCTCCAGACATGTATTTTACACCATGTCAAGCTGGCAGGGGTTGACAGAGCATGGCCTGGTGGCCAGTGCCCACCCCAGCATCCAAGCCAGGATCAGGGCAGCTGGAGTGGGGGGACGGGGGGGAGCACTGGGGCAGCCCTGGGCATCAGACACCTCCATGAGGATGGGGGCAGGCCAGGGCCATGCCACCAGACTGAAGGTGGGTCAGGATCACGCCTGGTGAGGGGCACTGGGCTCAGACACAGTGCCGGGTCAGTACAGCCCACTGGTGTCCTCAGGGCCCTGTGTCACATTTTGTAACCCTATCTCATCCTTTACTCATATTGACAGCGTATGTTTGACAACAATTAATTATCGGATACATTTGAGAAGGTTTCGTTAATATCCAGAGGCAGTAAAAACATTTTTGTTTTGCATTTCTGATTAAGCTGGAGAAAAGTTCCTGTAGCATGTGTGGGTGTCTCTGACTCCAGCCAGGGTCTGCCTGCTCTGAGAGCAGACAAAACCTCCACACTTGGACGTCACTTTTTGTTCTCTTCTCTATTGACCCAAAGCCCAGAGGATCAGAGAACCGGATCACTCTGTCCCTCGAGAGGTGATTCTGCAGCCCACATGCTCACGCCGGTGCCAGCACTCCCCAAGGCAAAACACAGGTTGTAATTACATGACAGTAATGTTGAAAGTAGCGCCCTAGCAGTGCATTACGGAAAACCCCGAAGTCTGAAAGTCTTACGAGAAATGAAATGAAAAATGAAAGCTCTGGGCTCGGTGGCTATGCTGGTGCACACGTGTCTCTCTGCACAGGTGAGCTGCCCCATGGAGTCCTGCTGACTCTGGGGAGCTGAGCCGGCGTCTGTCCCAGGGCCAGACAGAGGGACCCAGACATCAAGGTGACTGGGCAGATGGCTGTTCCCTCAGCAGCAGATTCAGCCAACAGTTCCCACGGCTCCCTGCATCAGCTCGCTCATTCCTGCCTGCCTTTCATGTGTCCTGATGCCCTGTGTGGCTGCCCTAGTGCTCCCTGCTTGGCCTGCTGCACTAGGCAGACTCTAATATGAGCTTTTCTGGCAAAATTAAACAGGACATCTAACTGTTTTCCTGGATGAGGAAAACATCTTAGTGCAGAGGTCTTAGAGCTGGGTGGAGGAGCTGGACCCTAGGTCGGAGAGTCCGTGTGTCATGGTGGAGCACGTGGAGAGCCGCGGTGCATCCCTGATGAGGGCAATTGCCACCGAACACAAAGCTGTGGGACAGGAGGCTGGGAAGCCCAGTGTCTGAGAGCAGATGCTGGAGAGACTGAAGCATCTGAGAGCTCACTAGTGAGACAGCGAGGTTGGACCTGCTCGGTGATTACAGGCCTGTCTGTGACAGCTGGGGACACCAGGGCAGCCACAGGTGCTAGGCAGGACCTGTGTGATGTGTGTATGCACACACGTATGAACCTGCATATGTACACAAGCACATACCCATGTGTGAATGTTGGAGCAAGGTGGGGTCCCTCTATTCTCCCCAGGAATAAGTTACGAGACAAGAGGAAACGGCCTCCAGTTGTTCCAGGGGAGGTTGAAGTTGGCCCTGAGGAACCATTTCTTCCCTGTTGGGGTTGTCCAGAGCTGGCCCAGGCTGCCCAGGGCAGTGGTGGAGTCCCCATCCCCGGAGGGGTTTCCCAGCCATGTGGAGGTGGTGCTGAGGGTCAGGGGTCAGTGGGGACCTGGCAGTGCTGGGGGAACAGATGGACGTGATGAGCTTAAAGTCTCTTCCAACCAAAATGATTTTGTGACTGTGTGTTTTCCACTAACAGACCTGCATCTTGAGCAGCCCGAGAGAGGAACCAGACAGTGCTGCTGTTGTCTGCGCAAATGCTCTGGGTTCCCGTCCCCACTGATCTGCGGCACTGGCTATGTGCACACATCTGTGTCTCTGTGTACTGTGTGTTGTCATCCTTGTGCCTACTGGAAAAGGTGTTCCTGGCTGGCTCTGGGGACACTGTGTGGCGGCCTCTCCTCTGCTGGGCTCCTGGATTCAGCAGCCCCCAGAGCAGGGAATCCCCCCCACATGGCGGAAATGCCAGACTGCACCAGGGTCTCTGCTGAGGGTCAGGAAGGAGCAGCCACCCCAGGGAGCTGCCAGCTGCGGCTCTGCAGTCAGACAGCCTTTGCTTGCATAAGCAAGAGGAGCAGTGCTGCCATCGAACGCACCTACAGATGATGGGGAGTGGAGATCACTGTGATGAGGGTTCAGAAGAACCACAAATAAATCCAGTTTGAACTTCAGAACATGACCAACATTCATTAGCAGCAGACACTCATTAACTCCACCTTTCAAGGCCTGCAGCTGGAGCTGAACCACCAA
>NW_010402899.1:2034-2489 GCF_000710305.1 Buceros rhinoceros silvestris | reverse complement strand
GCTGGCGTGTGGCACTGCTGCTACGGGTTGTAGAGTTCAGATGGGAGCAGGCTCTTCCCTGACCCTGGAGCCGCGCTGGGTGCCCTCCCCCTTCCAGCCCATGTATGGACTGCAGGTAGTGGCAGAGGGGCTACTCCCATGGGACATGAGCTGTTGTACCTGGTTCCTCCCCTGCCTGGTGGTTGCCTCTACCCTAAAGCCAGAGCAGAATTTTCCCAGCTCTTGAGGTTGTGCTTTTCCATTGACTGAAGACTGACCCCTGAAAAGTTGCTCCTGATGGTCTCTAGGGTCTCCACTTCCAACCTGTGCCCATATTCTCCAAGGCCTTTCCTGTCATCACGTTGCTCAATGTGGAAGAGACCTGCCAGCGAGCTCTGCTCACATGGCGTGGCTGACAGTATGAGCAGGGCCCAGGCCAGTGGCTGGTGCCCCCGGGCCACCCGAGAAAACAAACC
>NW_010402899.1:0-1966 GCF_000710305.1 Buceros rhinoceros silvestris | reverse complement strand
TGGCTGCTGCCACTGGGCCACCTGAGAAACCAATCCCCTCCAGCACTGTGCCAAGTTCTGGCTAAAACCAGAGACTTCCATGGAAGTCGTTCAACCAAAAGCTGCAGACAGAGGATTACTCATCATCCTGACAGAGTATTTGAGAACTAATCTGCACTTTTCTACAGTTTGCTTTCCAGAGAAAAAGACAGTTATTTGCAAGTCCACAGGGCATTAAAGAATTAGCTGCCATTTAAGTGAAAACTTCTTGTTCTTCCTGTCCATGGTAACTACGTGAACAAGAAATCCAATCACAGTAGGAAGAAGCCATGTTAAACCTCCCAGCATGCTCCAGATGAGCACCAGGGCATCACTCAGGGCTTCTGTCAATCATCTGTATTTTGTCTCTGAAACATACTTTTACACAGAGGCGACTTTTACCTCAGATCTTGACTTCACCTCCCTTAAGAGCTCTTACTCACATCCTTTTTCACTCATCTCTAGCGAGCTGCCAGCAGCGCTGCAGGCAAAGTGTGTACAGAATGTTTATTCTTGTGAAACTACAACATCCAAAAGCTTTTACACATGAAAAATATGAAGTGGGGTTTAACCGAACACTGCAGTTTCAGGCAAATCTAGTTCCATGTTCTTGAATACCTGCAGCATTTGTTGTGTCCCTCCAGGGTGGAAGAAGTTCATTCTAAAATTCAAAGACAGCAAAATCAAGAAACATGACCACTTACTTCCTGACAGATCAGGGCAACCAGAACAACTCCTCTATCAGCAGCTCACGGAAGAGGTGGCTGTTCTGCACCAGGAGGAGCCGGTTCATTTCCATCCTGGTACAAAAGGCACTAAGAATCTGTAAAGTATCACCAAAAATGCTATTTATTAGAGCCAACACCATAAAGGCCCTTCCTGAGGGCCACTCCTTTCCTCACTTGATCTGCAAAGATCTTCTTCATCATCTCCAGAGGAACTGCCATGGCACAGGCACTCCAAAGTCTGCACAGCTTCACCCCCACTCTCCATGGAGCTGCAGTCCATATAGTCCCATTCAGGGAGCAGAAATGCTGGTGGCAAAGGCAGGAGACCCTGGCACTACTGTGGTTGTGGGGAAGCCAGTTCAACCAGGGGTTTGTTTCCCAGGGTGCTGCAAGGAGTGAGGGATGTCACCTATGACGTTAGAATCATGGAATCACAGTTGTTTGGGTTGGAAAAGACCTTTAAGCTCCTCAAGTCCAACTGTTCCCCCAGCACTGCCAGGTCCCCACTGACCCCTGTCCCTCAGCACCACCTCCACATGGCTGGGAAAACCCTCCAGGGATGGGGACTCCACCACTGCCCTGGGCAGCCTGGGCCAGGCCCGGACAACCCCAACAGGGCAAGCAATTGTTCCTCAGGGCCAACCTCAACCTCCCCTGCAACAACTGAAGGTCAGTTTCTCTCATCCTGTCACTTATTCCTGGCGAGAAGAGACTGACCCCCCCCTCACTCCAACCTCCTGTCAGGGAGTTGCTGAGAGCCAGAAGGTCTCCCCTGAGCCTTTCGTTCTCCAGGCTCAACTCCACCAGGTCCCTCAGCCGCTCCTCAGTGCACTTGTGCTCCAGACTCTGCACCAGCTTCACTGGTCTTCTCTGGACATGCTCCAGCCCCTCAATGTCCTTCTTGGAGTGAGGGGCCAAAACGGAGCCCCCGATTCCAGGAGAGGCCTCCCCAGTGACGCCAGCACAGGGGGACGATCCCTGCCCTGGTCCATCCAGGATGCTGGTCTTGTTTCCCTCCCTTTCCCTCACTCTTCTTTGTTCATTGCTGGGGGTTCCTGCAGGCCTGGAAGACACGCTCACAGACAGGAGGAACGCGGGGGAAACCGCTCCAAACGCCTTGGCCAGAGCAACGCACCCGATCCACGGTAATTTCTCCCCAATGTCGCACCGTCACCGGCCAGCATGAGAGGCCCCCTCCCCGCCCTCCCTCTGGGGCCGCC
>NW_010402898.1:2248-3411 GCF_000710305.1 Buceros rhinoceros silvestris | reverse complement strand
ACATCACTAGGGACTTTCCACAGCACCTGCATAAGGTAACAAGTACCTATCGCTTCCCGAGTTTTGATACTGCATATCATACTACTTTCCTAGCTCAACTCCTCTAACAATACTACTGTTCTATAAGGTACAATGCTAGCTTTCTCCATGACCTTGGCTCAGATTCTTGCCTTTCAGCAGTTTTAAACAAAGACCTTTGCAAACCGTAGTTTTGCTAACTTCAAGCAGGCCTGAGAACCAGAGTTCTGCTAACTTTGATAAGCAGACTTTAGAATCATAGTTTTGCTAACCCAAAATGAGTCTCTGGAATCTCTGGATTGGCCATTACATGTCCATTTTCTTCAAGAAGTCCCACAATTCCCCCTTCTTGTTTTTGGACAATCCAGAGACCAGTAACAGCTTTCTTGATAGTTTGAGAGGCACATTTTAGAACACATCCTGCTATTGCCACCATCAATAAAAGGGCAAACAACACTGTTAATCCTTGTACAATCAATCCTTTCAGCCAATCTGGTAAATTCCAATTTTGAAACCATGTTGAAAAGAAATCATCATGTACAGTGATGTGACGCATGTTCTCTTGAAGTTTAGCAAGTTGTTTATGAATACTTTGAGAATGATCCGAGAGATTCATGCAACACATCCCTTCAAAATCTGTACAACCGTGACCCTGCACCACCAACAAAAAATCAATAGCTGCTCGATTTTGCAAAACAGTATGTCTAACGTCATTAACATCAGTCATTATAGAGGATAAAATATTAGAAGTGAGATTAAACTGTTTCAACGCCCAACAAGCAAATTTTGCTAATTGAGTGTTAGCAGCAGCAGCTGAAACTCCTGGCAGAAAAAAAGGAAAGAGCACCAATTTCAGCGGGACTTAACAAATCTGCATTGTCCTTACAACTACTACCAAATTCTTTCAGACTTCTAGTTGTTCTAGTGCGATTGTGAAATAGAAAATCGTGTACACTGGGAGCAAAAAGAGTTAAATGGCCTAAATAACAAGGACCTCCCATAGCCCCTTTTGGAATTCCAGGCCAGGCACGGTCTCCACAAATCAAAAATATTCCGGGAGGCAGGAGAATATTCTCATCCCTCCGATGCCAGTCAATAAACGCTCCTGTTCTGATATCACCCCATAAAGGAGTACCAGAGATATT
>NW_010402898.1:0-1552 GCF_000710305.1 Buceros rhinoceros silvestris | reverse complement strand
ATGAATTTGTTGTTCATTCATTCAAGAATCAGTGATTGAAGAATTGTCAGTCGAAGTTTGCTGTGCTTTCCAGGGTCGCACCCACTTGCTCGCTCGGGATCCAACGAGGTTCATTACCTGTAATAACACAAGCATAACCCCGTCCCATTAGTTTCAGTTCAACCGGACCCTTCCATTCACCTGTCTGGGGATCTCGATATTGCACTTCCACAGTGCTGTATTCTTTTAAGTCTCGCTGTAAGGATCTATAGTGAATAACCATCGGTGGTTCTTCTCTAGATTCTGTAAGTCTCAGATGGTTTAGCACATAAAGCGCTTTTGCAAGTCTTTCAGCAGGTGGTAGCGGTTCTCCCCCTTTTTGTTTTTGCAAAAGCATCTTGAGAGTACTATGCGCTCGTTCAACAATACTTTGGCCTGTAGGAGAATGAAGAATACCTGTATTATGTACAATACCCCATAACTGACAAAACCGCTGAAATGTCCGTGAAGTATATGCAGGACCATTGTCAGTTTTCAGAGTCACTGGAATTCCCAAAACTGCTATGGCTGCATGCATATGCTTCTTTACGTGTCTGGCTGTTTCCCCTGTTTGAGCCGTTGCCCAAATCACATGTGAAAAGGTATCAATACTTACATGCACATACTTTAAGTTTCAAAATTCTGGGATGTGAGTTACATCCATTTGCCAGAGCTGAAGAGCACGTAAACCACGAGGGTTCACACCAAGAAGGCCCAACCCATATCCTACCTGCTGACACGAAGGACAGGACTGTACAATACCTCGAGCATCTCCTACAGAAAGGCGAAGTTGCTTTGCTAACATCTTTGCAGATTGATGAAAAAAGTCATGTGATAGGCGTGCCTGCTCAAATAGGTTCACATTAGGTCTTTGATCAGCCCAAGACACCAAATGATCTGCTTCATTATTACCAATAGATAAGCCAGAAGTGAATTGATGACTTCTGATATATGGAATTGTTTTGCTAACATGTTTGCAGATTGATGAAAAAAGTCATGTGATAGGCGTGCCTGCTCAAATAGGTTCACATTAGGTCTTTGATCAGCCCAAGATACCAGACGGTCTGCTTCATTATTGCCAATAGATAAGCCAGAAGTGAATTGATGACTTCTGATATGGGTTATAAAATAGGGTGTCTGTCTTTGATTTAACAGGTTAGAAAGGTGTAACAGTAACTCAAATAAATGATTATTTTGCAGTGTTTTTATCATAGCTCGCTCTAACCTTTGCACAGTTCCGACCACATAAAGTGAATCAGATACCACATTTATTTCCACTTTGTGTGGTCGTATCACAGTACCTGTAAGCATCCATCCTGAATATTTCCATGGTTTTTGTATTTGAACCTTTTCTGGAGATTTTTGTAGCTCAAAAACTGGCTGAGTGCCAAAGCCACAAATATCTGACAAATGGTAGGAGAGTTCTTCATTCCTTGTGGCAGCACTGTCCTGTCTGTGCTGCATGATGACACCCAGGATGATCTGCTCCATGATTTCCTCTGACACTGAGGTCAGACTGACAGGCCTGGAGTTC
>NW_010402897.1:0-2375 GCF_000710305.1 Buceros rhinoceros silvestris | reverse complement strand
ACTGTACACTTGTATTCATTCTCCCTCATCTTTTTTCTCTCACTGTACACTTGTATTCATTCTCCCTCATCTTTTTTCTCTCCCTTTCGCAGTCCGATTTTACCTTCAAGGGCATCTCTCTCATTAAACATCTATTGCATATATGTAGCCTGTGTTATATTCCTTAGCCTGAGAAGCCTAACGAGCTCTTATCAGTACCTGTAATGAGCATCAGAAGTTTTCTGTGTGTTTTGGCAGGATTCCCAGCCCAAACCAGTCCGTCGCATCCTTTCGGTACGGGGGAAAATGCCCCCCCTTCTCAAACCGCGACAACAACAAAATCCCAAAACACCACGCTCAGAACAGCATGTAGAGAGTACAGTCCGCAGCTTAGAATACTTGAATTGGTCTGCCATATTTTGCCCACAAAAATCTAACCTGACTCTGTCTACTTCTTTGAGACTCTGCTAAGGCATCTGCTTGGTTTTGCCATCTCGAAGGACTAAGATTGCTTCAAAGGAAATAGGTCTTAAATAGTAAATGGCTGTAAGATTAAGATGTGCAAAATTTTTGGAGCTTTGCAGTATGTTTTCAAATAACTCTCTGCAATCACAGAAAGTCTTGTGATTTTCATAGGAAGTAAACACTGCACATTGCAAAAGACAGGTTTTTTTCCAAAGCCAAAGCTTCTTTCTGGTGTCCTTCAGTACGGACCTTTAACAACCTCTTGCTGTGAGGGCAGCGGGTGGGATGAAGTCTGCAGTGATTACATGCTCATGAGCTAAGAGACACAGGGGTGTCACACAGGGGTGTCTCACTAAAAGACCTGGTGAGAGGCCTCACCCCAGAGCAACAGATGCCTATGCTGTCTGTTTGGTATGAGTGCAGTGACTGCATTCAAGAGCTGGGTGAATGTGGATTGGAGGGAATTCGGGCAAACTCATGATGTTGCAAGAAAGGGCAGAGAGGGGATTGTTCACAAGGCAGGGAACAGGTGGTGGTGCAGTGACATACCACAGGATGCAGTCACCAGCACTGACTGGGAAGCCTGCCCCTCGCTCAGCAGAGGCCTGTGCTCCGACAGAGCTTCAGGAGCATGGAGGGTTGACCTCAGCCAGCTGCTAGCTCACTACCCCATGGTGGGGGGAGAACCAGAAGAGCAAAACCAAGAAAAGTTGTAGGTCAAGAGAATGACGGTTTAGTAAGTGAAGGGAAGAGGGTAAAAAAATCCATACAAAGACAATCAGTCACCCATCAGCCTCTTCCACAGCCCCAGTCTACTTGCTGGGAAGGCAGAGTGAGATGCTAAGAAGGCCTTGACAGTGTAAACACTGTTCAGCAATAGGTAAAACAACAACAGTGGTTATGAACCCCATTTGGTCACAAATCCTAAGCACAGCATCATATGGGAGGAATCTCCATCCTAGCTAGACCTGGTAGAAGGGATTACAGCTTTGGAGGCCTGGGGCTGCAGGGAACACCAGCAGATTATACAGTACCAGGGATGATGAAAAAGAATTTGACAGGGTCTTCCCAGAGACACTGGGGAGGTGAGAGCCCAAACTGCACAGGAGGGTCAGCTAGAGTTTGTGGTCTGGTGTACGGAAATGAAGGGTTTCCTGTAATGGGAAAGGATGGAAGTTTGTGACTTCTGGCAACAGGACAGCTCCTCCTTCAGCTACAGATCTGCAACTGGAATATAAGGGCCATGTCCTAGTAGCAGATGTCAGGGAGAAAGGCTAACGCTGAGAAGCACCACAGTTGTCCAAGCCTGAACCATACAGCAGCACCACCAGCAGAAAGTGGTGGATGAGTGCAGTGGGTGACTCCCTGCTGTGAGCGGTGGAGGACACCATCTGCCAACTTGACTTGCTGTCTGGGTTTTTTGCTTGCTGGGGGCTTGCATCCAGCATGCTGCAAGGACACTGCCGAGGCTTGCCCATCCTTCAGCCTATTTCCCTCAACTGCTTATCCATGTGAACATGAATGGTACTGCCCTCTCAGTCAAGCAGCATCTTTGGTATGTGGAACTCCAGTATGGGCTGGGCCATGGGATGGGTCATCAGGAGCAGAAGATAAGCCAGTGAGGGTGACACCTTGATGGGAACATGTTACAGTCCACCCAGGACTGGGTAAGACCCCCCATCAGGGTAAGGAAGTGGATGAAGTCTTTTGTTACAAGGCAAGGAAGTCACTGTGTCCCAAATCCTGGGTATCATGGAGAACTGCAGGCCCTGGGAAGGACAAGCCCCGGACACCCGTAGAGACTAAGAGCGCTGATTGAGGAGCAGCTCTGTGGGGAATGCCCTGGGCCCTGGTGGGCAGCAATCTGAGCTGGCTCTGGCAGCAACAAGGGCCAACAGCTCTCCTGGAGCAGAGCCCGCAGACCAAGGAGA
>NW_010402896.1:33429-82879 GCF_000710305.1 Buceros rhinoceros silvestris | reverse complement strand
CTGAAACAGGAGAAGTTGCTAAGCCGTCACACCCTTTCTTAAACAACTTTGTCAGGTATGTTTGGCTGCCCATGTTTGTCTAAAATATCTTTATTTTAGTAGCAAGTGAAAACATATCCATAAATAAAAGAGATTGGCCTATCTTACTCAAATAAATAAGGTTCATCTAAAATGAGCACCACAGTATTTCAAATATGGGCTAAATATAAACTGGATTAATGAAACTGAAACAAGACATTTGCACTGTCTTGAGAGTTATTTACTTCATTGGAGCTTAAATAACTCATAAACAGGTTAAGTAAGGAAAAGGAAATCACCATTAAATTGAAAGATGATACACGCACAGAGACTACTTAAACCAGACCAAATTTGCGTGTATAGATGGAGATTTAATAATTTAGATCTCTGACACATTTTAACATTTAACTGAGAAAAGCCTCTGCTGTGCCGATTACCTTCATTGCATTGGCAGTTAGTTAACGTGTAGAGCTCACAGTGCGGTCTGTATCTGTAAGGGCTCTGTTTTCCCTTTTAACAAGAATGCTGCGATAGAAACAGTTTATCCACATTTTGTACACATGTGCTGTGACACTACCTAAGCACTTTGTGAAGAAAAGCATTATTTTAAAATCATGTTTTCTCTGCTGTATTTACAGAGAGCCATGTCCTCTCAATCACCTGTTAATCCCCGCTCCCTGTTTGTGTCTGCATAGGCAGTCGAGCTTTCACAGCACTCCAAAGGAATACACCTCCTCACCTTTTAAACAGCTGAAATCAACCAAAAAAATTGCCCTTGTGGCTTAAAAAAACCAACCAAACAAAAAACAATCTCAAGAACACCACACAATGAGAACTTCATGCCTTGTGGAATATAATTATAACTGTCAGGAGCCTCCTGCCATGTTCATGGGATTTGAATGTTTATTATGTAACATTGCTACTTAAAAACCAAGAGATTGGCTGTGACAGTGCAGCAATAAGTGGAAAGGTTGCATGGCATGTACATGTAAAGAAATGTGCGCGCATTTATAGCAATAAAAGCAAACTAAGCTGAGAGGACGGGAGACAGGGCAAAAGTCTGACAAGTAATAAAACCAGATATTTTGGTGGGACAGCTGGTACTAACCAAAACTGCTCTTTCCTCTCCCTGTAAATACCTGGACTCGAGTGGGCAAGGGATAAGAGAGGCCATGGACATCTCTTAAGGAAGGACCTGAAGGGTTTTGTCAGGAGGTACCGAGCTCTACGTGACCTGGCAGTTTTAGGCCACCTGCCTTCCCCAAGCAAGATATTTTGGTGCACCTGAGATCTGTCCCAGGGGCTGCCAGAACAAGAATAACATTATACTAACAAGGCCTGCTCATCTTGCATAAGAATTAGAGCTGGCACAGGGGCAGGGTTACAGCTGGGAATCCTTGTTGGCTGCACCTACACTGCAAAATTTGTTTGCTCTCAGAAATGATCGTCAGCTCCTGATGAAGTGAAGTAACTCAGAGCAGAGTGCCTTGGAGCCCCCTGCAGAGAAGAGCAGCTGGGTCCACACTGCGAAGCACGTAGCCCGGGGACCCTCCCAGGCTGCGTGGGGTATCGTTTTAGCCATGAGGCACAGGTATGTGGTTTATGTGCAGTTTATTGCAGATGCAAATTTCTGAAATGACATGGGCTATATTTCAGTCCACCAGGATGATATTTTTATAGCGTGAAATGCTAGGCATGCAATGTATGTTCTGGGGCATGGTATGAGGGCAGGTGGGTATTTAGAGGTGTAAAAATTGCCATGATAGCGTTGAAGTAGGTTGGGCAGAAGGAACCAAGCCCGGGACTGACTCTATCATTCTGCCAAATGGGAGTAGACCCTGAGCTAGGCTTCCCTCAGAATCAAAAACCCAGGTTTTTGTTTTCATTTGTTTTTATTAACGGGAACACATCAGCTGATTCCAAAAGAGAGTTTCCACAAGCTAATCAACATTTCTTCAGCATGAGCCATTATGGGATCAGTTAACCCAGGAGTGAATTGGGGAGCTAAATTGTTGGATAGTGTAGAGGTACCAGTGATTCTGATGTGGCTCCAATAATATATTCACTGTGTCCTTCAATTATATTTGGGAATATTAAAACATCCATCATTTACTGATTCTTGCCCAGTAATTTTGTCAACGTAGGAGACAAATACTTTCACAGGCATATGTAGAGTCTCCTTCAGAGAAGGACAATAAGAAAAGGCCTGTGTAAAATCTGATGGTGACTAGCTGTGCCCTCCCTGTCTGGGCTTGCCAGTGGCTTTCTCATTGTCCAGACAAGGACACAACGGAGAGCTCATCCAGTTCTCAACAAAAAGCCTCTGGTTCATTGTTTAACTGAGATTTTTAATAAGGAATCAGGACTCAGCATGTGCAAGGATTGAGAATGGGGAAGGAGGAGGACTCTGACGCAGTAACAATGTCATTTTTTACCAGAAAGAATTTCTTGATACCGTTTTCCAATAATCAAGCCATGCAATCACTCCCATGATATTTTTGATGTAAGAGTATTTTCCCTCTTCAGTATGTTTTTGGCAAATCGATCTTTACTGCTATCTGTTTTACTAAGCCCAAATATTTGTTACTTTGAAACCAGGAAATATTGGGTCAATTTATGAGCTGGAAGAGCATTACTCTGTTCCTCCCTGGTGTTATATACCATGCTTTATCTTGCTCAGTTTTGTTCACTCGCCTAATCTCTTGAATCACATACTAATTGTCCTGTTGTTAAATAATAATATAATTAGCCTAGGTTAGTTCTCAGGTTAAATGAGTTAATAAAGATGGAATAGAGACAGAGAAATGTTCATAAGCTAGTTAATAAAAAGACATGAAATAACTCCAAAAAGAAAAAATTTCCTAATACATCTATCTAAAACCAGTAAAAAATTGTTCTGTGACATGTAGGCTGAGACATGTGCCAACTATTTGATTGGTTTTCAGATTGTACTCTCTGTGTTATACACTTTGCTAAAGAGGCTGCACCCAAAGTGAGAAAAGAACAACATAAGAGGGTTTTTAGGAGGAACATACAGCCCATACCTGTCCCCTGAAGGAGTCTATGCATAGTGATTGTTGTACAAAAGACTCCTGAGAATGCCTCAAAGATCCCCCATACAAAGCTCCCTTGCTTGTGTGTGGCACAGGCAACATCTTCAGACAGATAATCAGAGGGCAACATGCTGGCAAAGAGTCTGTGTAATCTATATAACAATAACATCAAGAAAAAAGTCAACATTCTGGGGACTATGCCAGTGATCATGGTGCTATAATTGCTATAATTAAAAGCAAGGCAAATATTGCAGGGAAAGTAGGTCATTCTTCGGGCTGGTCTATCCCTGATGCAAATGGAAATGAAATAAAAAACATTGTGTAATGTGATCTAAAGCAGACAAAACCTCTGTTATTCCAAGGTTGCTAGAGACCTTTCATTAAATGCCTTCGGTTTTCGCGTGCCTTCCCAGCAGTAGACATTTTTTTAAACAGTGTGAAGCTGTTGCAGTCTAGTGCAAGGAATATCAGAGGAGTCTGTCATGAAATGTAGTGAGTGGAGTACAATTAAGAACTGTTTTTACAAGGATCATTTTAAGGAGGCTACAATACTGCTAATTTGAGAGCCAGTGAACTTAAGCGCTGGTGTTTTTCTGGCAGTAGTTTCTGCCACTGAATTTTAACATATGTGGTTTTGCAATTCAGAGACATTGAGGCTCCAGCCAGAATTTAACATCTGTATAGCCACCTGAGAACTGGTTTCTGAGGAAAGGACAAAGCACTGTAACAAGAAAACAGAAGGACATTTCCTTGTATCATCTCCAGAGTCACACTAGCAGTGCACTGGGGATGAGCCTGTCTCCCCTGCCATCACTGCCTCCACTTCCCTGCTCACCTCCTTCCCACTAGTTTCTCCCCTTGCATGGGATTTCCCCAACCTTTCTAAAAAACACTGAGTGAAAAGAGTGGATTATTTACACAAGGAGAGACTAGAGATTGCTGTGACTCTGCTACTTAGCCCTTGCAATTTACATCTCCTTCTCCCATCACTGTCGTCCCCCCCAAAACTCTCTCACCAGCTGAGTTCTCCATGTAAATTTACTTCTTCTCTGATGCCTACAGGCAGGTTATTTCTCCCCATGTGCTAACCCAGAAGTGTATAAATGCTGGTAGATGCAGACATTCTCACTGTGGAGCCTCTTGTGCCATGAGCCTCAGCTCTCCTTCCAGGCTTTCAGGTGGCCCCCCTTCCCCACTGCCTTGTCCTGAGCTCAGGGTTGCACACTACCGTACCGAGCAGGCACTCTGCCCTACCAGCAGTTTTATCCTCCCTCAACATTTAAAAAATTCTTACATTTACCTGCTTTCCCATGACACAGCAAAATTAATTCTATGCCAAATTCAGGGTTACATGAATTTTGCAGTAAGAGAGAGGGATACTTAAGTCTAAACTGAATTCATTTGAAGGAATTAGCTCTTTGGGAGCTCTGATCCGCTTAATTGTAAAGATCCATTGGTATCGTTGGACTCTTTATGTATCCACCTTTATTTTAAATATTTTGTACATTTATAATTTACCTAACAGTGTAATGGGAGTCACAAGCAAGTTTCAAAGTATACAGATGTTTTACCTTTGTAAATAAAAGAGCAAATTCATTACTCTGGGTCACTGTGAAAAAATGGGCTTGATTTAGTTAGCATCCCGTAATGAAACTATTTAGATAATCAATTCAAATTAGGTTTGGAGGTTCTTTAGTATAATACTGGGTTGTTAACATTAACAATGTCAGTCCTTGGGGCTTTTAAGTTTTCCTGCAATCAAACTCAACTTAATAGTGTTTGAGGTACAAGTCACAGGTGTGCTTCATACTGAGAAACGTATTAATGTCCATAATTAATCACAGCAACCATGTAGCGCAATGTGAGGGAATTGGGAAGATGGCTAAAATTTAGAGATATACTGCAAGGACAAACTGACAATTGACAAATCTTTTTCTTAAAGGTCCCTTTTCTGTGATTTGGCTTAACACACTGAACTAACAGGAACAAAATAATTGCAATTATTTTGATGACTCTTGTGGAAATTTTGAATTTCACAGTCCTGGGGGACATGGGTCAGGCAAAAAGTAAATTCAGGACTCTGAGTTTTAGGAAAGCAAACTTCCGTTTCTTCAAGGAGTTAGTAGATAGGACCTCCCGGGAAATGGCCCTCAGGGACAAGGGAGCAGAACAGAACTGGCAGATCTTTAAGGACACTTTCCATAGAACACAAGAGCTGTCAATCTGCAGGTGTAAGAAATCAGGCAAGGAAGGGAAGAGATGGGCACAGCTGAATGGAGACCTGCTGGTTAAACAGAAGGGCAAGAAGGAACTGCACAGGCAGTGGAAGCAGGGTCAGATATCCTCTGAGGAGTATAGGGACACTGTGGGGATGAGGTCAGGAAGGCCAAGGCACAGATGGAGCTGAACTTGGCAAGGAATGCAAAGAATAACAGGAAGGGCTTCTACATGTATGTCAGCCAGAAAAGGAAGGCCAAAGAATGCCTACCACCAACAATGAGCAAGACGGGCAAACTGGTGACAACAGATAAGAAGGAGGCTGAAGTGGTCAGCATCAATTTGCTTCAGCCTTCACCAGCAACCTCACACCTCCTGAGTGAATGGACCACAAGAGGGGACCAGGGGGACAAAGTCCCTCCAACTGTAAGAGAAGATCAGGTTGTGACCACCTGGGGATCCTGAATCTACATAGATCTATGGGACCTGATGAGATGCATCCCAGACTCCTAAGGGAATCAGCTGATGCGGTTGCCAAGCCACTCTCCTGGCTATTTGAAAAGTCCTGTCAGTCAGGTGAAGTCCCTGGTGACTGGAAGAACGGAAACATTGCACCCATTTCTAAAAAGGGTAGAAAGGAGGACCCTGGGAACTACCGACCTGTCAGCCTCACCTCTCTGCCTGTGAAGATCATGGAACAGATCTTCCTAGAAGCTGTGCTAAGGCACAGGGAGGACAGGGAGGTGATTCAAGACAGCCAGCATGGCTTCTCCAAGGGCAAGTCCTGCCTGAACTGTCTAGTGACCATCTATGACAAAGTGACTGCATCGGTGGAGAAGGTAAGAGCTATGGATGTCATCTCTCTGGAGTTCTGTAAAACCTTTGACACGGTCCCCCACAACATCCTTCTCTCTGAATTGGAGACATATGGATTTGATGGGTAGACTCTTTGATGGATGAGGAATTGGTTGAATTGTCACATCCAGTGGGTGGTGGTCAATGACTTGATGTCCAGATGGTAACAAGTGGTGTCCCTCAGCAATCCGTACTGGGACCAGTACTGTTTAATGTCTTCATCAATGACATAGATAATGGAATTGAGTTCACCCTCAGCTCTTCACAGATGACACCAAGATGAGTGATGCGGCTGACATGCCTGAGGGAGGGGATGCCATCCAGAGGGATGTGGACAAAATGAAGAAGTGGGCCCATGTGAACATCATAAGGTTCAACAAGGCCAAGTGCAAGGTCCTGCACCTAAGTCAAGGCAAGCCTTGACATCAGTACAGGCGAGGGATGAAAGGATTGGGAGCAGCCCTGCAGAGAAGGACTTGGGGGTACCGGTGGATGAAAGGCTGGACATGATTCGGCAATGTGCTCTCGCAGCCCAGAAAGCCAGCTGTATCCTGAGCCCGGCAGCCAGAAGGCTGGGAAACTGTGTTCTTCAACTATGTACAGGACTGTGCCTTCCCGAGACAGAGTGTGCGTGGCTCTGCAACAGAGACAGTTAAAAACCAGATGGACTTTTTAACAACTTGCTTCACTACACTCCTCTGTGAGGCATACTGGGACATCAAAAGAAGTGAGGCCAGCAGGTCAAGCGCAGTGATCCTGCCACTCCACTCTGCTCTGGTGAGACCCCACCTGGAGTACTGTGTCCAGCTCTGGAGTCCTCAGTGCAGGAAAGACTTGGACCTCTTGGAGATGCTCCTACTCCAAGGCCACAAAAATGATGAGAGGGATGGAGCACCTCTGCTGTGAGGACAGGCTCAGAGTGGAGGTTATTCAGCCTGGAGAAGAGAAGGCTCTGCCAAGAAACTATTGTGGCCCTCCAGTACTTAAAGGAGGCTTTTAAGAAAGATGGGGTCAGTCTTTTTAGCAAGAGCTGTTGAGACAGGACAAGGCATAATGGTTTTAAGGTAAAGGAGAGGAGCTTTAGGCTAAATGTAAGGAAGAAATGGTTTACAATGAGGGTGGTGAAACGCTGGCACATGTTGCCCAGAGAGATGGTAGATGCCCCATCCCTGGAAACACTCAAAGTCAGGTTGGACAGGACTCTGGGCAACCTGATCTAGTTGAATATGTCCCTGCTTACTGCAGGGGAGGGTTGGAGTAGATGACCTTTGAAGGTCCCTTCCAACTCAAATCTTTCTATGATTCTATGAAATTAGATATGTTGCAATGCCCTAACGCATCCACTCCAGGTAGAAAATGAAAGTGTTAGCTAAACGTTTTGGGTTAACCTTGGCTGACTGCTGGATGCCTACCTGGCCACTCTCTCAATCTCCCTCTTCAACGGGCAGGGTACAGACAAAAGGCACAGTCACCTGCTGAAGCATGGGCTGCCCCACAGGCTGCAATGTGGATATCTGCTCTAAAATGTTGCTCCATGGGCTACAGGAAAATCTCTGCACCGGTGCCTGGAGGACCTCCTCCCCTCCGTCTTCTCTCACCTTGCTGTCTGCAGAACTATTTCATTCCTATCTTATATTTCCATTAGCTACAGTGCAATGGCTTACATGCACATCCTTGTTTCCTCTGGCAGTCGTACGCCATCTGCTTATCTTCTGCTTATGACTTAGAAGAAGTCTAAAATACATCACCTTCTGCCATTTTTCATAATCATTCCTGACTGGTGAGCACTTAGGACAAATTGCTTTTACTGTGGGAATAGCTCTCCTTATAAATCATCTTCCCTATTAAATTTCATAAATCCTGGAGTGAAATGGACATTGATAGAACGACACCCTCTGCAAGAAGGAATACCCAGAAGTGTTACTACTCCAGACTTAAATATTTAGTTATTTTCACTGCTTACAGTTGTGCCAACTGACTAAGCCTGGAAAAAATGAAGACCAGTGAATTAAAACAGGACAGTGGAAGAGGACAATTACAGGACATTAATCCTAACATCCTTCATTGCTCTGCTAACAGAATCTCCCAGGTCCCATACTGAGCCTGACAACCCATGCTGGGACTAGAAAGTGCCTCCAAAAGACTGAGAATGTATCTGTCTCCCTTGGCAAATTGCTTTATGGCAATTGTACCCCGCCTTTCTAATCACACCCATTTGAATTCTGTGAACTATCACAAGTCTTTGTTTCCGAGAATGTCTTTCCCGTTAATGTATTATGTTTCAGTGCAGGTAATTACAGCAGGTCATTACATTTCCTCATAGTGTCCTTTGCACATCATTTGTCCATATTTTGATTCATTCTTGTAACTTTCTTCTGAATGCTATACTATTTTCCAGTGTCTTTGTTAACTTAGAGACACAAATAATGACAAGACAAAATTATTCGATTTAGGGATTTTCAGTTGATAGTCATGAAAGTAAGTTCAGCACTAACATTTTTGGTGACCAGTCATTATCAACTATTTCTTTGAGTACCTGGAAAATCGCAGTCCAGAGTGCAGCAATGAATCATTGAAGAGTTTATTCTAAAGCAGTTTATGTAGGATAATTTTAACACAAGACCAACTTACCTCTAAATTAAAGAATCAGGTATTTGCAGGAAGTTTGAGAATGTCTTCATGATACAAGGTGGTAGATGGGCATATTGACATTCCTTTCAAATTCGGGTACAAAGGTGTTATTCACCTGCCGGTTGTGCTGGTTTTGGCTGGGATAGAGTTAATTTTTTCCATATTAGCTTGTATGGAACTATGTTTTGGATTTGTGCTGAGTCAAGGCCTTTTCTGCTTCTCACTCCACCCCACCAGTGAGCAGGTTGGGGGTGCACAAGAAGTTGGTAGGGGACACGGCTGGGACAGCTGATTTCAACTGACCAAAGGGATGTTCTGTACGATATGATGTCATGCTCAGCAATAACAATCTGGCAGAAGAAGAAAGAAGGGGGGAACGTTCTGAGTTATGGTGTGTTCTGGTTTGAGTTAGAACAGAACTAATACTGTTAATTGATTTTACCCTTCAGCTCAGTCTCTTCTAAGTACTTCACTTTCTGAAGTTAACGGTGTATTTTTTCAGTGTTTGATTCTAGAAGTGATGGTGCTTGATATTTGTAGTCACTACCAGGGACTGGTGTGCAGAAAGGCTCTTGCTTATACTTGCTCCTGTGAAGATCAAGGTCACTGCTAAATGTTATATACCACATTGGGGGTGCAGTAAATTAGATGCCGCACCTGCAGGGAGGAGCAGACAGGACAGGTAACCCTAAACTGGCTGACAATGTATTTCATCTCATATACGTTATATTTGGTATAAAGCTGAAGGATCACAAGGGTCAAGCTCTCTTCTTCAATAGCCAGCATCCAAGGAGGACCCTGTTTGTCCTTCCTTTGATTCCAATCTGTGCATTCCTGAATCCGGCTGCAGAACCTAGCTCCCAAATCCAGTTCCTGTCCGCCGCTAAGTCCAGCCTGGCACTTCCCCAGTGTCTGCCTACAGCATCAGTGGTGACAGTGACGTGATTGTCATCTGGGAGGCTGGGTTCAGTATTAGTTTTAATATATTTGTATATATTTCATTTTACTATTATTTTCTTTAAAGCAGTTTTAGTTTTCTTTTTCAAGCCATAAATCTCTCTCCCTTATTCTTGTTCCCTTCCCCTTTGGGAATGGAGAGGTGTTGATAGAGAGTATCTGTCATTCATCAGTAGCCAGCCCAGCCCTAATTCTTGACAGGTGTTTGTCTACCCAAGTAACCGTTCTGTGTGATGGAGCTCTGCTTTCCTGGACACCTGACTGACCATGGCAAGTGGAGAATGAATTCCTTGTTTTTCTTTGCTTGCATGCATTTCAACCCACATGTTTTCTCACTTTCATGTTTCTCTCCTTCATCCCACCACAGGGAGTAAGCAAGTGGCTGGGGGGGGCTTAGTTGCCAGCTGGGGTTAAACCACAATACTGGAAAAGGCTCAGGTTTGTTTAGCAGCTTCTGAATATGACCAGTTGATCCTATGCCACATAAATTTGGCATCATAGAAACGAATTTTCTCCCTGAGGAGACAGCAGGGTTTATGACCTAGGAGGAAGAACTCACAAGTGAAAGTAAATGAGGAATGACTGAGAAGGAATGAAGAAATACCTAAGGCCTCGACACCAAGCTATAAGGACTGAGCTATCCATTTACTAAAATGGAAATCTACGTGTTCTACTAAGTGTACACATCCCATGCTGCAGTAAAAATTTAGCAGATCAGGGTAGCCTGAGAATATCAGGTCTGTCTGAATAAAAATATGAACAAGCATAGGCAAGGTGCGTGTCTTTCCAAGGCTGATGCTCACAAAATTTAACTTTGTAGATCTGAGGAAGCCTGTCAGATACAAAATCCTATTGACTTGATGAGTCCAACAGGAACATCACTCCATTTGGCTAAATGGATTTGTGTTTTCTAAATAATAATCTCCAAAGTCTGTTACCTGTTTAATGTGCTTTCCATGTCATATGAGTAATTTATCAGCATTTCTGTCTAACTTGGAGGTCCCAGTTGACTGTAGGTTAGCAAATGTGACACCCATCTACAAGAAGTGCCAGAAGAAGGATCCAGGAAACTACAGGCCTGTCAGTCTGACCTCGGTGCCAGGGAAGATTATGGAGCAGTTCATCTTGAATGCCATCACATGGCACATATAGGACAAGCAGATGATCAGGCCCAGTCAGCATGGGTTTAGGAAAGGCAGGTCCTGCTTGACTAACCTGATTTCCTTCTCTACTTAGTGGATGATGTTTACTTGGACTTTACTAAGGCCTTTGACACTGTTTCTCACAGCATTCTCCTGGAGAGACTGGCTGCTTATGACTTGGACAAGTGTACTCTTTGCTGGATAAAAAACTGGCTGGATGGCTGGACCCAAAGAGTGATGGCAGATGGAGTCAAACCCAGTTGGAGGCCAGTGGTGTTCCCAGGGCTCAGGATTCTCCTGGAGAGACTGGCTGCTTATGACTTGGACAAGTGTACTCTTTGCTGGATAAAAAACTGGCTGGATGGCTGGACCCAAAGAGTGATGGCAGATGGAGTCAAACCCAGTTGGAGGCCAGTGGTGTTCCCAGGGCTCAGGACTGGTGCCTGTTCTCTTTAATATCTTTATCAGTGATCTGGATGAAGGAACCAAGTGCACCCTCAATAAGTTTGCAGATGACACCAAGTTAGGTGGATGTGTTGATCTACCTGAGGGTAGGGAGGCTCTACAGGAGGATCTGGACAGGTTAGATCGATGTGCCAAGGCCAATGGTATGCAATCTGGATGAGGAGATTGAGCGCACCCTTTGCAAGTTTGCAGACAACACCAAGTTAGGTGAATGTGTTGATCTGCTTGAAGGTCAGGAGGCTCTACAGAGGGATCTGGACAGGCTAGATCGATGGGCCAAGGCCAATAGTATGAGTTCAGTAAGGCCAAGTGGTGGGTCCTGCACTTGCACTCAATAACCCGCTGCAACACTACAGGTTCGGGGAAGAGTGGCTGGAAAGCTGCCCAGAGGAAGAGGACCTGGGGGTGTTGTTTGACAACTGACTGAATATGAGCCAGCAGTGTGCCCAGGCCAAGAAGGCCAACAGCATCCTGGCTTGTATCAGCAACAGTGTGGCCAACAGGAGGAGGGAAGTGACTGTAACTTGGTACTCAGGACTGGTGAGGCCACACATCGAATCCTGTGTTCAGTTTTGGGACTCCCCTTACAAGAAGGACACTGAGGCACTGGAGTGTGTTCAAAGAAGAGCAACAAAACTGGTGAAAGATCTAGAGCACAAATCCTATGAGGAGCAGCTAAGGGAACTGGGGTGGATTAGTCTGGAGAGAAGGAGGCTGAGGGGAAGCTTTATCACTCTCTGTGACTATCTGAAAGGAGGTTGTAGTGAGGTGGGGGTTGGTCTCTTCTCCCAAGTAACAAGCAATACGACACGAGGAAACAGCCCCAAGTTGTGCCAGAGGAGGTTTAGTTTGGATAGTAGGAAAAATTTCTTCACCAAGAGGGTTGTCAAGGGTTGGAACAGGCTTCCCAGGGAAATGGTTGAGTCACTATTCCTGGAGGTATTTAAAGCATGTGTAGATGTGGTGCTTAGTGACATGGTTTAGTGGTGGACTTGGCAGTGTTGGGTTAACAGTTAGACACAATAATCTGAAAGTTCCTTTCCAATCTAAATGAGTCTATGATTCCATGGTTTATGAGCATTTTGTTCTGGAGTGAATCTGGGGAAAGGACATGAGCTCCTGAATTATTATGTATGGATGCATATGTGTAATTACTGCATGTGAGAAACAGACCTGAAGATTTTCAGTTTAAGTCAAATAGTTTTCAAATTCTAAGGTTAAATGGGAACAATTCTTTCTCTGATGGTGCTCTCTAAAGATCAGTCCTTGGAAGAAAGTATGCAATTTTTGCATGAGTAAGTCTTCTATCATCCTATTCTGGTGACAACCAACACCTTCTACAAAAAGATAAAAGAAAAAGCAGAATCAGCAGACTTATTGCACATGCCTGTGCCTTGCCATGTTCCTTGATGATCCTGACCTGAGCACTTAACTTCTTAGCTTGACCTCGGACCTGTCTCATTGCCATGACTTTGGTGACCTGACCCTTATTAGAGTTGCCATACCTGCTCTGCTCCCCCGCTTGTGTCTGAAGTCATGGTCCAGCTCCTACCTCCACTTCCCTTGAGGAGCAGCTGCCCTTGCTGCCCCCTGGCTTTGAACAGCTGATGTCTGTCTGCTTTACTTCATGTTGGGAAAACTTGTAACACTAAGGTATCCAGTTTCCATAGGCATGCTTGAAGAATAAGACAGGTAAAATGGAAAGAGTCTGGAAAGGAGTTACAAAGTGATCATAGGTGAAGAGAACCACAATGGCAGAAAGATCTGGAAGAAGCAGAGTTGTTTAGCCTAAGGATGAGAAGAGTTAGCGAAGCAGTCTATTTAAAGGGCTGTGCAAACAGGAGAATATTCTGAGGACTGCTATTTTGAATCCAGTTCATTTCTTGTAGTCCACAGCTCACTGCCCCTCTTCCTCAACATCCCACCCCTCAAGTTTTCTTCCACGCTGTTCTGCTCCTTACCATTTGTTCCTTACCAAAACTCTGATCTTCTGAAGACCACTTTTGTACAAGCGATCTTTTTCTCTTTCAAGTATACCTGACATGAATTTATTGAGCTAGATTACCTTATCCTTAAGATAGGGGAAAAGCAACATGAAAATATCCATGAGGGGAACAATACTGAATAATTTCCTAAGAATTACACTGCTTCTCAACTGAAAAGTAACTTGCTAGATGAAATAGGCCTGCATTTCGCATCTTCTGACAGCTCCATATACAGTAGTAACTGCATGTATCACAATATTTTCAGTGCATACTCTAACGTATGACAAACTGCTTAATAGTATGTACAAGCTGTTATGGCTGTCAATAATCTGGGTTAGTAAGACATAATCAGGGTTGTCTTATGGCCTCTTTTAGTGGATTATCTTGGTGGAAGCAGCCACAGCAAAGGCAAAAATCCTCCTCAGTAAGCAGCCTCCTGCCTTCCCAGCAAAAGATGCTGCTCTTCACCACCACACTCCAGCATACCACTTAGTGAAGGATGAGGGCAGATTTCCCTGTATCAAACTTTAGCTAGGTAGACTCACAATTTAGAGAGTATTCTTCAAGTTTTTGCTCGAAGGAAGCAAAGACTACAGGAAAAGTCTCCAGTGAACTAAGAAGAACCTTTATTTATAACAGCTGAATATCTACATTTGTTCCACTTTAAGCAGGTTTTACTGTAGAAAAAGAATTCATACTACATGGAGCTCCAGAGAGACATTTCAAAACAATCAAAAATGTACAAGCAAAAACTTACTTCACACAAATGCAGTAAGGTGAGGAGTATCTTCAGTTTTTTCTGCATTAAAAAAACCCCTTTCAATGATTTCTTGTCTGCTTAAAAATCGTTTTCAGCACATATTGGCAGCAATGTTTCTCTTCTGTGTTCTACCACTAAGGACTATTCCCAAGAATGGAAGTATTCAGAAAAGCAGAAAATTCTTTCCCCGATCTCTGGTTTGAAAATCTGAGGAAAACAAAGTAAAACGTATTGCAAGATACAAGTCTTCCGAAGTTAAAACATGAGTACTACATTCTCTTTCCTTTCTCTTCCTTCAAAACATAAATCAGACCATTTAATATCTTTTAATTTAAGTTGGAGGGTTTTTGTCAAGGTCTATAACAAAATAAATGTTCTGTCTTCTATAATTAGCAGAGAGCACTGGCCAGTTGCCCAAGTAACTAATCAACATCAAACTCTTTATCAAGACATACTGCAGAGGATACACACTATTACGTATCAGAATTTGTAACTACTTTTAAGGTAATAAAATCAAATTTCAGCCACAAACCAGTTTCTTGCTGTTAAGTTTTGTCTCATTTGAGATGATAACCAACATCAGATTGTATTTTGAGACTCCCGCAAGGAAATGTTTTGCAAATATTAATCATAGAATCATAGAATCATCTGGTTGGAAGAGACCTCAAAGATCATCGAGTCCAACCATTCCCCCTGCACTGCCAGGGTCCCTAAACCATGTCACTCAGCACCACATCCACATGGTTTTTAAACAATTCCAGGGATGGGGACTCTACCACCTCCCTGGGCAGCCCGTTCCAATGCTTAATAACCCTCTCTGTAAAGAAATTTTTCCTAGTATCTAACCTAAACGTTGAAGTAAGTATTATACGGTTATCTTCATTTATTGCTACCCTATTCTTCACATGAGCTAAAAAAGAATTTTAGTTTAATTGCAAAGCAACATATCCAGAAATACACACAGATAGTGACATCTGCACCAGAATTTCTCAGCTAATCTGAAAATTTCCAGCAAGTGCATAGTGCCGTAAGTGGTTTCCTGCTTGGTAACTGAATGCTAGACCACTTTTGACTGAAGAAAATTTCAGGTGCTTAATAGCATCTAATTCCTCTCCTTTGCTCTATTTTCTGTGTTTCCTTGGCAATCCAGGCTACTAAGGATGTTTTTATTACCCTCCACAGGAACACTCATTTCCTTAATTTACACTCAGTTTGGAAAAGGGGGAATGCATGTTCTTTCTCTTTTTGTGTGTGTGTAGAGATCCCTCAACTTTGAACCACATGAAATACTTATCACACCCTTGAAATTGGGAGTGACAGTAGGTGCAGCACTTGCCAATCACGCAAGGTAAGCAGCCCGTACACGGCCTTTTCTAGGCCAAAGTTTTGATTTTTGTTGTTGTGTCTTACTCAAGAAACAAGTTTTCTAACATATCCTCCTGCTTGGCTTCTTGTTTTGCACAAGGGGCCTTTTGAGCAGGGGAATTCATTAGTGCCACTAGCTGCATTGTGTAAGGCTCCCTGACGAGCTACAAGTACATAGTCCAAAGATGCGTGATTATATAGTCCCTAGAAAGGATGCCAGGTGCTCCCTTTAGCTTTGGGTGTCTTTTCAGTTCTACATCTGCTCCAAAGCAATCACTGTATCTGAGAAGCACACTGAGGACTTAGAAGTATGGCTTATCTTCCTTGGCTCTTTGGATTTATAACAAGTTTTGAACAGTTATTGCATATAACTCATTGCTATTTTCTCCTAAAAAAGAAGTCGTTAGAATTTTTTAGCAGCCAGTAGTGTACATAAGAGCATGCCAGCACATCTGTGCCAATAGTCAGACAAAAAAAAAAATTCAAAGAAAAATACCTGAACACTTAATTCCCCTCTGCAAATCTCCTTGTGGCACTCTGCAGTCAGATCCTGCTTCTACTCCAAGCCATTGCTCTACTCCCTGATGAGAAATCATATTTTGTTCGGGTAGCAGACATTTTTCCTCAAGGTATGCCAAAGTCACTGACTTACACTTCAGTAGCTGGTGACAGCAGTGTGCCCATGGGCTCCTGAGGATTGCAGCTGTTTGTACTCTTCACTACTCAAACTTGGATGTGCTTACGGGACCTCAAGGAAATATGTTCATCTGAATATCTGAGGCTGTGTTGAACAATATGTTGTCTAATTTCAGCTCTGTAGTACACTGACTTCCCTAGGAGGCTTTCTTAATGTAGTCTTATTGCTTGATATACTCTGGTGGCTGCAATGCGCTTAGCTCAGTGGGAATGTAGCAAAGAAAAAACCACTTGAAAACAAACACTGCTCATCACTGACAGGGAGAGGAAGGAGACAGTAAACACGGACCATGCTGGCAATGTGACAGGATGGGTCAGGCAGGCTCCTCTGCTTCAAAAGCAATGGCAGCCCCCCACTAACCAGGCTGCAAATGCTACCTGGTCCATTCAGCTGTGAAGCAGGTGGTGGCCAGAGCCTGTCTACACCATTTGGTTGCCCTCAGTGGGGACGAGCTGGTCCAAGCATGCCTCTCAAAGAAAGGAGAATCTTATCTTTTTAGAGATCATAATGGAATCACCCCAAAAGTTTTCATCTGATGGGCATAAAAAAGAATGAAAAAAAAGACAGACAGGGCTATTCCATAATGATGCTGCTGCTTACAACCATGTTTTGAATCAATGTATCACTGCAGGATATTACCTCCATAATATATTGCATCAATACATCAACAAAGCAGTGTGATGTAGTAGTGCTCTGATACTGCACTGTGCCATAAATCATACTCCCATCACCAGCGGTAGCATTTAATGATTAGCAGGATGGATATCTGGGAGAAGAAATGTACAGCTCACAGAATGTTTTGACCTAGACTTTAAGGAGTATGTGGAAAGCAAACTTCTGTCTTTGATGTGCTGTGTCTGGGAAAGAGAAGCAGTATCAGATCTTTCTTCCCCCAGTCCCCAGTGTGTGGCTGTCTCTGCAGAGGAGCACTGCCCATCACCATGGCAACAGGAGGAGAAACACAATTTGACTCTCCACTGAAGACCCTCTTAATAAAGCTGCCCAGAGGTTTTGGCTTCCAACAACTCAGGCAGCAGCACCAAGGCTCCTCTTGGGACCAAAGTGGCCCTGGAACACCTGAACCAGATGCCCCCAACACAGTACTCCTTTCCAGCACTCCACTTTTTCTCTTGAAAATGACTAAAAGTAATAAAAAACATTTTGGCAGCCCATTTGAAGAAAAGACCATCCCTCCTCCCAAGGCAGCAGCAACAGATGGAGAGGATAGGGCAAGGGGAGCCTGTCTCCCAGCAGGTGTGTGGGCGAAATTCATGCTGGGACAGCTGGGCTGACTGTGAGGAAGCAGCTCCTCACAGCACCCATATGAATTGGTGCTGGGGCATGGATTTCAAAGCTCCTTTACACCATTTCTCTCCTCACTTCCAGACACAAAATCTTATTGCCATTTTTTCCACCACTTTCCTTCTGCTTTCCAGAAGTTCCACCACAGGACATAGAGCAGCTATTATTCTTCCTATGAAGCAATGAGGATACCTGCCTGCAGCTTCTTCTGCCAGCCTATCTAACAACAATTTCTTCCTGGATATTTCACCCTTTTTGTCTGACCCAGGGCCTGGAGGAAGATAATGTTTTTCATCAGGTCTGAAGGAAATAGCACAAAATTGTAAATCTTGGATGGTACTTTCTAAATATGTTTCAGAATAAATTAAATTAAACAAACATGATTATTGAAATCCTGACTGGCAGGAGATGATGGATCCAATGGTCAGGCTCTGTCATATGTGAATGACAAAATCAGTTCTTTTGGGAGAAGAAGCAGAGACATTCTGTGATGCAGGAAGAAGCAAGGTAACGCAGATTTCAGAACACTGTTGTGCTACAGGGAGATTGACTTTCCTGATGGAAATGCTGGATTCCAGTACTGCAACATTGTCCTTGAGACCTTCCTAAACATACAAGTAAACCTTTAAAAATGGGAAGCTCTAACTATTACCAGGTAATCCATCTTATTTAGAGATTCTTTTAACTTTTCTTATGAACACAGATTATTTTAATATAGAGTACTCCCTCTCTGGACTGCCAGCATCTACATAACTGTTCACAGAAATGCTGTGTTCTTCCTTTGAAGAAGAGAAGATGTATGACAACTATAAGGTGGACAACTTTCCTATCCTGATACCTGGAGCCAAACAACATGTAATTAAAATCTTCCAGAAATAATGAGTTCTGAGTGAAGAAGAGTCAGTCATGATTACTTCAAAGCTCCACTTTCTTCTAGGTGAGGTCAAGTCTTAAGACTATTTTTCAGATGATTTGAGAAGGTTGGAATAGGATATCCTTTCAGGTGAGGAAATAAGCTTGGATCTACCTAATCGGGTGGATGAAGAATATTAGAAAGAGGAGGCTGTAAGTGTAGAATAAAAACACAGTTAAGGGAAATTTATACATAGTATCTATTCTGAAGTACCTTCAGATGCAGGAAAAACTTTACTATAAATGAAAGAACACAACCAGAACAAATCTAAAGACCCTATGAATAAAAAATACTGTTAGAAGTCACCAAAGGAGCAATCAAATTCCAAACAAGTTTTGTGATTATTATGTCATTGGTAACTAACAAACAGCAAAATTTATTAAATTATTAGATTAAATGTTTTCATTGGAATAACTGAAAGTAGACTCTCACTACTTACTCATTTTCAAAATAATTTGTACTTCTAAATTTATTTTCAAAAGTATAAATTTCAGGCTTTTATGTACATTTTGATACTTAAATATTTAATGCCCGTAATATTTTCATTGACTAAAATCTATTGGAGAAGACATAACTTAGCAAGATATACAAATTTCCAGCTACTTTAGTAACAACACTTAATATTGTTTTCATTTGTGGCAGCAAAATATTTAGTCCCATTATGTCCTCTTGAAATTTAAATGTAATCTGAAATAGCATTAATTTAATATATTTCATGGTCTGCTGTTCTGTATTTTCTCTTTCACGGGCACCCCCTTGCTGTGGGGAAGGAGCTTGCGTGCCCTTGTGAGGTTGAGAGCTGTGCTGGTGGTGGCATGTGCCTCCGGTGGGGTCTCCCAGGCCAGACAGGTCTCAACTGAAGGGTCAGACAAAGTGTGTCCACGGGCAGGATGGGCTCACTAGCCTTCGGGCAGCCATCCTAGGAGAAGGACAACTCTGACTCCAAACCCGGGCAGATGGAGCTCGTTTAGCCCTGTAAGGCATCCATCATCTAAGAGAAGGATACTCTAACCAAACCTACGACCTGAGGACTTCGCTGTCACCGTCCAAGCTCGCTAGGCCCTGGCAGATGAACCTCAGGTGTAAAGGGTGGAGCCAGTTCCACGCACACGGCGCCTCACCTAAAAAATCCACCGCGCAGCCCCGAAGGGTGCACTCATCGCTTGCAGTGAGCATGGGAAAAGCCCTTCCCAGATCTTCGTTCGCAAAGCCAAGCCATGATGATGATGATGGTTCTGTATTTTCAGTGATTAATATTGCTAAATGACAATATTATACTTCCTTATAGAAAGTACTTTTTCATGTACTGTTAATTCCCTGATTTCTGTATCACAACATGTGTTCTCAGCAAGGAAGAGGAAGTTACATCAGCTTCTATCATCATAGTGCTTTGTTCTTACTCAACCATTTTCATTCCAGAGACATGAAATCCATCGGTAGGTGTAAGTGGACATGCTGTGAGGGTCTCAGTAATCATCTAGCTTCCTTACTTATTTGTGAGTCTTTGCAGACTACAGACGAAGAACAATAAACAAGCGTACCCCATCTCTCATCCTCAAACCCCCAGTTTGGTATGTGACTCTAACCCAACCTGTGAAGGAACAGGTCAGCTAAACCTGATCTTTGTTGGCAACATCCCTCAGGTCACCACAGGCTTTTTAAAAGACTATTCTGTTTACCTGTTCTTCATATATTCTTCCAAGGCAAGGAAATAGATGCAACATAGTCATACACTGGTCACACCAAAGTTAGTTTTAGTTCATGAGTTATGACCGCTTTTCAATTCCCCTCCAGATATACATGTGCAACTTAAACCACACTTTTCAGTTCATTCAGTTCATGCCTGATGAATTTCTTGGAGAATGGGACCATGAATTTTTAACAACTCTGCAAATATAAGAGCAAATAATGTATATTATTTTTATTCTTTTCTACGCAATTTGACAAATTAAGTTGTCCCTGTGCTCCCAACAGGCAAACCTTCACCATCTCAGATAACTGTTCTGTGTGCCAAGGCAGTATTTCATGCTGCTGCCCTGGTCAATGCCTCCCATTATGGAGAGAACAGAATAAAGATTGACATCTGCTCTCCAGTCCAGGTCCATTTTTATTTTCTCTCTGTTTTCCAGAGGAGAAGGGAACATTATGACTTTTCTAATTATTCCAGAATACCTGGATTCCTCATTGCCTTCAGAGCAAAGATTCTTGAAAAACAAAACTTCAGCTAAAATAATGCTGCTGAGGGGCTCGCAGGATGCTGTTTTAGCTAAGTCCAGTATTGCTCACTTTTCTGTCTCTCCTCTCTCCAGCTACAACTGCATCTTACCACTAACACATTGCACAGCAAACACACTTCCTCATATTTATCAGAATGTGTGCAACTGAGTGTGAGGATAGGAGGAACGTGTGGGAGTTTGTTCTGTTTCTTTATGCATGCTCTCCAGGTTTTGTTTAATTGCATCTTATTTTGGAGTTCCATGGGTTAAAAATAAGCTAAGCTATCACCTGCACTGCAAATCTGAAGGCAGCTTTATCATAGTCAAGGTCAGTGCCAGCTTCCTGTGAGATTTAACTTCTTCAGTCTACACAGCATAGTTTGACCACAATAAATAAAAGACCCTGTAAGTGTTTTCCCAACTCACCACTTGTTGTTTTTCTTTTCCTTAAAGCTGTGGATTTATGTACTTTCTTCCCAGCTGTTTAATCTGAGCAGGACTTAGATTTTACATTCACTATTCTACAGCACAGAAAGTCCTGCCACTGTTTAAGAGCTAAAAATGATAATCTTATAGCAAGTCCCCAGGTATTATAATTTTCACTAGAATGTAGTTTTCATTTTTGTTGCCTTCTAAGATATGAGTTACTTCTCTGAATACATGTGCACTCACACATTGTCTCAGGGGCAAAAAGAAAAAAAACAAAAAACCAAACAAAACCAAACCACTGTTCAGATCAGACAGTTTAACTCAAAGGAGATGACTGATTTATTAACAAGGTGTTTCTGGTGCTCCACTGCCACGTGTTGGTCACACTCACATTCCCACCTGAGGTGCCGTGCTTTTCCCGCCCATTTTGTGCCACCTGGGATCTCTGTGTAGATCATGGTATGATGGGAGGAGGTGGTGTGCAGGCTACTTTCCCATGACCACACAAGGGAATTGCAGGAGCTAGTGAGTCGGGACGTGCTGGTTTCTGCAGTAATTTCTGGCAAAGAGCAGGGGCTGAAGCAGGATGGGAGTTTCACCCATGAACCCCTGGAGCTCAGCTGCAGTCATGGCAGCCTTTTGAGGGATGTTCAAATCTTGGCTTACAAGAAGAAACTTTCTCCAAGACAGTACTTGAGGTACACTGTGAATTTACTAGAGTTAAATTTTCTATTATCTCAGCAGCGTTTTTCTATGACCTCCAGGGAATGAGGTAAGTAGAGCAATTGAAAAACTGAACAACATTATGGGTAATGCTGCCAATTACAGTTTATAGCAGTCTAGACTCTGATTAGCATGTGTCTAATATTTAGCACAGGAGAAACTCCAGTAAAAAAGTATCCCGCTGAATTTGAGTCTTGGAGACTGTTTTTTTCCAGTTGATTGATATGTGTGTATCCTGAAATTTGCTGACCACACCCATTGCAGGACACCAACACAGACCCTAATCCAGCCTCACAGATTGATCATGTCCCTTTTCGAATCACCAATGCGAATCAGTACCACAAGTGATTCTATCTGAAAACTTATTTTATCAATTAATTTCCACATTTATCTATCTGTGATAAAAGTCCTCAGTAGAAAATTCCTGTCAATATTTTAAAGTTGTTTCTCCAGGTGTAAGCATGGAGCTGATCTCATCCACTCCCACTTACCTGGTGTTATTGGGGTGCCCAGATAGCTGTTGTACCAGTTATTTCCAATCATCCAGGTCAATTAATCTCACCTAACTCTGGTTACCTAGAAGGTGTTTTGGACATAATCGATGTCCCATGAGCGAGGCTCACTACCAATTAATGGGAAAGAGACCCTCTGGAGGTGTCTCTCTCTCCCTCCAATGACAACAGAAAAAGTCTAGATATCACTTTCGATACCTTATGTTTAAACTGCTTAAACAAAACAAGACAATGAAGACTTGGAACCACACTCACCCAGATGTTATAATTAATAAAATATATTTCTAAATGACATGCATTCTGCCTTCCATCCTCTAAAATCAGTAGAAATTTTATCCAATTTCTTTTGAGCTAATGGGAAATTACTCTAATTAAAAGCAAAAAACCCAAACCTCTTGCCTTCCCGTGTTTCATTTGGTGTTAGGGTTATTGCTGGAAAACAGTAATCAAGCACAAAATTCAGCTCCCATTTTTAGACAGTAAGGTGTCTACAGTATAGATATCTATATATGAGTTGATGTTCAGGCTCTTGTTACAGTCAATGGACAACATCGGTGTCAGCTGAACATCTGAGCTATGCTAATTGTTCAGTCTGAATAATGGGAAGATTCAGTTGCCTAAATATTGGTGGCATATTAGGTAGATCCAGCTACTGCTTCGAAAACGGTCAGACCTCCCAGAAGTCCTAGATGTCTTTGATATCCCAAAACACCTCATATGACAGCAGGTGACATGTTTAAACAGATGGTAGAGAAGTCCCACTCCTTTGGCTTGGGCACGATAGGCTATGCTGGAAACAGACACGTACTGACACCCATATGAAGACACCTGAACTTCAATGCCTGTGAACTGGAAAAGAAGCGCATCCCATTTTATAAGCATAATAATATGCTGTATCATTAAAACTTGATTTCACCTTTATTTCACTGCTGCCTTTAGCCTCCCAGTGTTTCATTTCTGTGCTTGCATATTAATTGATGCCACTGATAACTCTCCAAGAGGATGTGAGTCAAGTCTCTCCGCCCAAGGACATGAACACTTGCAGGCTAATTGTAAGGGAGGGGGCTGGTGGATCCAATCAAGCAAATCCAACATGATGATTTGTAAACTCAGAGGGCTGGCTGAGATAGATTTACAGATCTCAAAGTTCAGACTAGAGAGAAGATCATCAGGAAGCTTTATATGTGTTCTATCTTCAGGCGAGGATGTTGAGGCAAACAAGTAAAGGAACTCACTGAAACTCCTAACCCTACCCACCCGAGCCCCCACCCTCCCAACCCCCTACCAAGCCTGTTTCAGAATAGAGAATGATTAAAGTGTTAAAAATATGGTTTCCTTCTTGTCACTGTGATAACATTAGTTTTATGTTGATTCCTACTGCTCCATGACAACAGGTGCAGACATCAGTTGGAATGCACAGAACTTAAGTTTGTCATATAAGTTTAAGCTAGCCAATCACTCGCTATAAAATCTAACCTGGTCACCTCCCATGTGGTATCTGCCCCCTGGAATGTAAAGCCACTACAGCAACAGCATCTTGGCTGATTGCATCCATCAATAAAAATGGATTCCACACAAAAAGGCATCAATTAAAACTACGAAACTACAAGAAAGCAGTCACTTTCAATGCATCATTTATCACAACAACCTGGTGTTCCTTTCTTCCAGAATTTTTAGAAAACCCTGTTGCCATAACAACCAGATGCAGCCTTTACACAGTATGGGCCACATCCTGCTCTTGGTGACACAGTTGCAATTTCAGAATAACTTTGCTGAAATGCCTGGAATAACAGTGATGCAAACACAGCATAACAGAGGCAGAATGGGACCCACTAACTCCCTTGTGCAATCATTTCCTTATTCTCCTTCAACTTGTCAGGAAAACAAGGTGTTTTTTCTCTTACACTTTAAGTAAGCTCATAATGTAGTGGAATAATCAGACATAATGATGGGCTAAACCACAAAGGAGTGTTATGTCCTAAAAACCACACTAAATTTTAAATTTGTAGATTTATTTACAATGTCCAAAGTTATTTACAATGCCCAAGGAAAGAGCAAGTCTGAGATAGGGATACATTTTCTCTAGTCAGAGGCCACAACTTAATCATATAATATAATTAATATCTTGCCTAATAAGTAGACATCATGAAGTGTAAAATCAGACTGGTTTAGCTAAATAGAAGATACATTCTCACAGAAAGAAATGCATAGGAGTTTCCTGGGTCTCATTACCTAGAGCAGGGCTCCATGCAGACAAACGCTGTCTATTTGCATGGAATTTATTTCAAAGATATCATCATAAAATGTCCTCAGACTTGCCACTCTTCCCAAGAAAATCTGCAGGAATTTGCTGCCACCGTAGATCTATGTATGTATCACTACACCCAAAGAAAGCAGAGTACAGGAAGAAAACATGGATCTATTCTGTCTGAATTGTTCTATAGAAGCATTTTCCAGACTGCCAACAACACAACATTTTAATTAATTACAAAAGCAATCAGATATACAGTTGAACAAGTGCTTTGGAATCTGATAAAGCTAAATCTGGTAGATTCATGTTCTATATGACAGTTTGAACATCCACTCCTGTTATAAAACCAAATGAAGCCACCAGGCAAATTCTGCAGCTAATCTGAAGAGAATGATATGCAGAATTTAAAAGGCAAGGAATTCTTTACATGTAATCCACACATCTAACCACCCTGCAAAATTCTATACAGTAGAGACACTTTCCCCTTATTAAATTCAAAAAGTATGGAGCTGACATACTTGGCAACAGTTCTTTACATTTTAAGGATTTCTCTGGATTAAAGCATAGCCAAAGGTCTACGAAAACTGGTAATAAGATGGGAGTTGACTTGATGCATTCAGAATAATCTTAGAATAATGTCATTTTAAAAATGAATTTTGCAATCAAACCTAATAGCAGGCATTACTAGTGCTCAGATGTGGCTGGTGATTGATGCATCAACATTGCGCTGAGGCAGCGTAAGAGCCTCAGAAAAAGATTCACAAGGTTTGTTACGCAATGAAAACACAAGATTATGAAGTAAAAAATTGTGCCTGGCCAGGACATTAAAAGGTCAATTACTTTGTCTATCTGCCCAAAGGCAAGATCATCTGTAACTACATCATTCCAGATAGCTTTTTATTCAGCCTCCATTTAATGACCGTCAGCAAAAGAGGCTTCACAATTTCCAGCCATTCAATTTCAGTAATTCGTTATCTTTATAATTTGAAGGCTCTATGGTGCATTTAAGGGTGTGATTCCAGCATGGATAGGTATTACTGCATTATCATTACTGCAAACTCAGGCATTAAGAGAAGTGAAACTGTATCAATGCAGGCTGCATTGGCCGAGCTTTGCTTGGATGTCTGTTAGTAGCAAAAAGTGGCCCACTACATTTTTACCGGGATTTATTAAAACAAACTGCTCTGCTGTATTTTGCTCCCACCACCTCTCTTTCAGCAGAGATTTGATTTTTTTCTTTGAGGCCATGATGTTTCACCATTCTCTCTTTCAACTGCTGTGGCAAATCACGAACTGCATGGTTTCCAAGCACTTCTCCAGAATTTTTCAGGTTTATTTGGAACCAACTTGCAAATGACGGACTAGCGCTGTACTGCACAGTGTGTGTACTAGTAGGAAATAAGCAAAATAAAAAGGTGAAATAGTTCTGTCAAGCTTCATGGTAGACTAATTTCTGTGAGCCTATGCAGTGAGTTTCACTGTATTGTACCACAAGAGGGAAAATTGATAATTTCAGAAAAGGTGAGCCAAATTGGAAACCTTCTTTCAAAACATAAGAGGAGGGATGTGAAAAGAAAACATTGAAGTACAAAATCAAATTCGATAGAGGTACTGGACTAGATGTGAACTATCTCCCACTGTGAGCTCAGTCCTTCAGAGAAAACTCTGAATATCAGAACAACAATAGAAGACCAACACAACTTTTTTATACTCTAAGAAAATGCCTAATTGATGGCATATTGCTGGCATTAACATGTGGGTAAGGCCCCCAACGACAGCAAAATCTCTTCTTAGTGTCTTCTACCTGCACGGTGGTAGAGCGTCCATGTTACTGCTTGCTGGGTAACTTTACAAGACCCAAAAAGGATGTGCAAAGACTGAATGTAAATGGCAGTGAGTGGAAAGATGATGATTCAACATAGCTGCTGTAGAAGCATCTGTTGGTACGGTCCTCATGATAGACATGGTAAAAATAAGGTCTGTGTTTGACATTGTTGATAAAAGACTGAGAATAGAAACATCACCTGTGAAGAAAGAAGACACAGATTCTGTTGAAGAAATGGAGAAAACATCTTACAGATGAATTTTAAAGACCAAATCCATTAAAAAATCTAACACCAAATTGGTATTTCTAGGTTAGGGATTTTGATATTTGAATTTCCCTGCATATTCAATGGGGACAGGGTGAGAGGAATCTCCTCTGCACGACAACATCCTTGCAAGCCTTAAACCATCAACTAAAGGTACCTCCCCCCTTCCTTTCCTTTACAGAACAGGTAAGGAACCTCTCGACACAGGCATGTGCTCAGGGAACAGAGTCAAACCTGCATCACAGACCAAAAGCACTGATTTTACTACAGTGAAGTGCTTTCAGAGGAAGAATATAGGAAGTGCAACAGAGTTCCTCAAATGGAGCAGAAAGACACCGCATAGACTGTGCAGCATGAGGGCGATTCACCACTTGAACAAACTACCAGACTCTTCAGTCCAAAAGCCTCAGAAGCACTGATCCTCTAACGCTTGCCGAGTGTAGCACTTCGTGCAGTGACACCATTCTTTGTTGGTCATTAGGCATTGATACAATAAATGTGATGAAGGGAATCTTTATTTTATAACACTTTTAAAACCAAACTAGAAGGCAAATATGAGCCATTACGTTCTGTACAGCAGCAGTGAGTAGGATGATGTGACCTCTAGATTAGAGGAAATCATCAGTTTGGGAGGGGGGTGATGTGGAGGGGAAAGAAAGAAACATCAAAAAGACATCTGGAAGGGATTTCAAGAGATCCTCTAGTTTGCTTTCCCTTCGCAACTTAGGATCTGCTTCTTCTTTTGACATTCCTGAAATATACTCACCTAAAACCTATTCTTAAAGATTGCTACTAGGAAATATTTCACAGCCTCTGGAGACAAACTACTTCCCAATTTTAACTGAAATTCCCCTGCAGCAATTTTAAATGGTTCCTTCTAACCCTAAGATTCACACACATTTCCCTCTTTTTATTCCCCTTCTTTTGAACTCAGCTCCCTATTTCAAGGATCACAAATATGAGTAAGTCAGTAATATATTAATTTATACTCTTCACAGCCCTCCTGAAATCTGTTGCTTCCAACAGTGCAAAACTCAGTATGTAATTAAACCTATAAGATTCTATCTTAATGTCAAAATAAAGATGTAATGTCATACAAACTTGTTCTTTATGCTCATCTTGATATGTGTTATGTAATTCTGTTACAATTTGTCCATGGTGTTTTATAAAGTCAGATTATTTATTGTCTTCTATCTCTGAAATCTAGGCCTTCAGTAATTTTCTACTACAACAGAATTTCTCTTCCATGTTTATCTTTTTCTTTATATTTTTTAACACAAAATGACTTTCAGCTGAACTTCTTTATATGTCCATCTGCATAATTACTATGACTCTTACTGAACCATCAGCCTGCAATTTATTAATTGGATCCTCCTCCTCCCTGGTATCATCGGACATTCTGCCATTGATTTCAGTAGAAGCAGGACTAGACCCCCCAAAAGAGCCTTAGTAGTGCATAACTCAAAGCTCTGGTGTGAATTGACATTGATATATTGACAACAGCTTGTTTCTTTTTTTCATTTAGAATCTCTTAATTGGCCTAACCAGCCAGTTTGTTTTGTGTGGTGATTCTGTATCTGAATGCAATCTTCTATGATTAAATAGGAAATGTTTCCTTCCTCAATTGACATACAACAAGCCCGGTAAGCAGCTTTTGAACAAAAGGACAAATGTCAACTTGCCATGCTGCGAAATCATCTCCTCATGTGCGAGGAATCTGTGGTGAAGAAGGAAACATGGATGGAGGGAAGTGTGATGAAGAGGGAATTCACCCTGAAAACGGAGAGTTCAAGAAGAATTAACCCAATCTACTTCTCCTCCAGGTTTGTGGCTCAGGTGGAAACAAAAAGAATTCAAAAGGCTGCTTTCACCTACGCTCTGCCCTGGGTAAATGCCAGCTTCACAGGTGTGTACTCTTGAAGCCCGTGTAATTCAATGCTACTGGTTTACACCAGCCAGGAATGGACAGATGAAGACTGGTGAAAACACATTTGCTACTCAAGTGAGGTTCAGGTCCTTCATAGGCAGCTGGGGAGGTGTTCCCACTCAATTCACTGGGATAGCACTTGGCTCAGCTCTCACTTCCTTTGCACTGCTCCACCTGCTCTCCTCCCTGATTTAGTTACATTTAGGTCCTCTACCTGAAAAGACAAGCTAGCCTTCATTTCTCTCATCAAAACAGAGGAACAGGTAGGAGAGTGCCCTTACTACAACATAGCCTCAACTTCCTGAGGAGGGGAGATCCTCTTGGATCTTGGAGAGGATCCTCTTGGAGAGAGGGGATCCAGTCTGGCTCCATAAAAGCAGGCTGTAGATGTCCAGATGAGATTCAGTGACAGGCACTAATGTTCAATTTGTTTTCCAAAATGCAAAGAAATCTATTTTCTTAGTACTAGGCTTCTGAACTCAGGTTTCTCCCTGTGACTGGCATTGAACTACTTTAACAAGGGAATGATAGACTCAGAGAATCATGTGGTTGGAAGAGACCTTTAAGATCAAGTCCAACCATTCACCCTGCACTGCCAGAGTCCCTAAACCATCTCTCAGCACCACATCCACAAATCTCTTAAACACCTCCAGGCATGGGAACTCCACCATCTCCCTGGGCAGCCTGTTCCAATGCTTCACAACCCTCTCTGGAATTAAGTTCTTTCTGATAGCTAACCTAGATCTCCCCTGGGACAACTTAGGGCCATTTCCTCTCGTCCTGTCACTTGTCACATGGGAGAAGAAACCAACTCCCACCTCTCTACAAACTTCTTTCAGGTAGTTGTAGAGAGCAATAAGGTCTCCCCTCAGCCTCCTTTTCTCCAGGCTAAACAATCCCGGTTCCTTCAGCTGCTCCTCATAAGACTTGCTCTCCAGACCCTTCACCAGCTTCGTTGCCCTTCTCTGGACATGCTCCAGCACCTCAGTGTCCTTCTTGCAGGGAGGGACCCAAAACTGAACACAGCACTCAAGATGTGGCCTCACTAGTGTCGAGTACAGGGGAACAATTGCTTCCCTACAAAATTATATTTGTTGGCTCCAGGGCACTGAGTAAACTTTTTTTTTTTAACTTACTTTATTTTTAACTTGATTCACACTAGGCAAAAACATGCTCCAGAGCAATGCCAGATCCACTTTGTGTTGTTTTCAGCCAGCCACATACTCGCCAAATAGTTTCTAAATTATCCATATGCTATCTCGCTTTCTATCCATAACTTACTCTGAATAGATTCAGGAACGCTTGTCCCAGTCATCTCCCAGGCAGTGACCTGGCAAGAGATTCAAAATCATTCATAGCCATAATTTATTAAGATTACAAGCAGGGAAGCAAATTAAAAATCGCTCAGATTTGGGAATACTTTGGACCATCTTGCTTGGGTTTTTTGCTCTTCCTTTGCTTGTCTTTGAAACAGATCCATTCTGTTGGTCATGACATAGGAAGATAATTGTCCCACCAGTTTTGCAACACATAAAAACCTGGAATTCTACATCCCCCTGCTGGAAAGATATTTTAAATGTGCATAAATCATTACACCACCACGTGATCCTAGCTAACCTGGTATTTTGGAAAGCAAACCCGAATGATTCGTATTGAATTCCTTCACTTTCTCAGTTCAGTTACTGGGGAGTCTATCTATGGGAAGCCCTTTTAAAGAAACAGACCATTTTTACTTGTAAAAGGTACTTGTCATGCAACAGAGCACAGGATTCCCACAGATTCTGTTTGGTAGAATGTGTCAAACTAATGCCTTTACAGGATACAAAAAAAAAAAAAAAAAAAAAAAAAAAAATGTTGAAAATCAGAGCTACCAAATTAGGGTGACAAAATTGCCTTCAAACTCTTTATGATGGAAGAAAAATCCTGTTAAGTGAATCCTGTATGCTTAATTAACCTTTGTTTTTCAAATACCTATATTTAAACGGCTGTCTCTTAAAAGAGTAAGAAAGCTGGGCAGCTGGGATTTTTGTCCCCAAAGATACTGCTGCTGTAAGTCATTGTGTTATTGGTTGGGTTAAGCACATTATGACATCCATCGAGATGAATATGTTTACGTGCATACCTGGTGACATAGTTTGAAGTGGTATATTGTAGGTATAAAATCCCGATCAAACTTACCTAGAGTAGATCTTTGTACAGTAATTGTATTTCTTTGTTCCTTACTAAAATTGGAGTTGCTGCCTGGAAGCATGCAAGCATTTCATTTTCTCTCATAATTCCCTCAATTTCAGGCCATGGTAAGTAACACTTTTGGTACATGTCAGCTGTCAATTCCTGTTAGTGCATCTAGCTATTACATGATTTAGATGTAGCTGCCTGGCGATTAATGCTGTGTGTTGTGAATTCATCACTCCAAAAGTGGCAGAAAGAATTGAACAGTAAGGATTCTGTACGAATTAACTCAACCTGCATAACAGTATTTCTGAAAGCTTTCTGTGCTTGCTTTTGCTAAAGAGGAGCACAGAGCACACTCTCTAGGCAAGTGCGTTGGAGGATCGGAGATAAATCTCCTCTGACCAAGTGAAAGAGACCTCTGCTACTTTTTTCAGTCCAAAGACCTTTGGAATTTCTTCCCTGAAGCTCTTAAGCCCAGTGTTCAGCTCCTGAGTCAGAGGAGATGGGAGAAGACCCTGACCATGCTCCTGAGGGGATCTGTGCTGCTCTTCGCAATGCCATCTACAGTGCAGCAGCCCCCAGACCAGCAGCCAGAAGGCTGGGAAACTGTGTTCTTCAACTATGTACAGGACTGTGCCTTCCCGAGACAGAGTGTGCGTGGCTCTGCAACAGAGACAGTTAAAAACCAGATGGACTTTTTAACAACTTGCTTCACTACACTCCTCTGTGAGGCATACTGGGACATCAAAAGAAGTGAGGTCAGCAGGTCAAGCGCAGTGATCCTGCCACTCCACTCTGCTCTGGTGAGACCCCACCTGGAGTACTGTGTCCGGCTCTGGAGTCCTCAGTGTGGGAAAGACTTGGACCTCTTGGAGATGCTCCTACTCCGAGGCCACAAAAATGATCAGAGGGATGGAGGACCTCAGCTGTGAGGACAGGCTGAGAGTGGAGGTTGTTCAGCCTGGAGCAGAGAAGGCTCTGGCGAGAAACAGTTGCGGCTCTCCAGTACTTAAATGAGGCTTTTAAGAAAGATGGGGTCAGTCTTTTTAGCAAGACCTGTTGAGACAGGACAAGGCATAATGGTTTTAAGGTAAAAGAGGGGAGCTTTAGGCTAAATGTAAGGAAGAAATGGTTTACAATGAGGGTGGTGAAACGCTGGCGTATGTTGCCCAGAGAGGTGGTAGAAGCCCCATCCCTGGAAACACTCAAAGTCAGGCTGGACAGGACTCAAAGACGTCCCTGCTTACTGCAGGGGGGGTTGGACTAGATGACCTTTAATGGTACCTTTCAAGCTAAAGCACTCTATGATTCTATGATTACTATTACTGTTTTGGAGCATGCACAAAGGCCCCAGAGACAGGAAAACAGAAGGAAGCACCCATCCCTATGGTTTTGCAGCACATATTTTCTGCTTCTCCTGAGGACCTCAATCCATTTCCATAGGCAGCAGCCCCTATTGACAGTAACTTTTGCTGCTTGAGAAGCACAATATGGTGTAACCTTGATGAAGCTTTTTGTATATTTTGTAAAGCGTGCTCTCTTCCACCATAACTGATGTTTATTGACAGAACTAAAGACAGCCTAGTGGAAAGTGTGATCATCATTTACAACTTGCTACACCAGCCTTCAAATTGTCCTCCTCTCACTGGTATCAACAAGACTTGCATTGATAAAAATGCCGGCAAACTAATGAGACGTTAGAGAAGACAAATGCTAAATGGTATTTATCTGACAGGAATACTAAGGACAGCGATGGAAAGCAGAGCTAAAACCTGCTGACCCTTTACAGCACTTTTGTGGTCAGGGTGCAAAAAAAGCTTGTAAGAATCTCATCAGCCTCCTTTCCAAATTTCCCAAAGATTGTTAGGTTTTAAGCTATAGATGCCAATATTTTTCCAGAAGTTGTAACTGAGCACAGACGCTACAAAAAAAATTAAGGCCAAATTAGCAGCACGATTAACTTTTTGTAAGATCTACTTGTGCCCTGAAAGATCAGTATTCTGAAGTTTATCACTTTCAGAATGGGTTGTTGTTGGACACTTCAGTCATCAAGAGTAAATACATTGGTGTAACTGCATACTTGAGACTATCAAAAACGAAATGCTCTGTTGCAGAGGAAAAAGAGGAAAAGACAGTATTCCAGGGAAAACACAAAGTAAGGAAAAAATAAAATAAACCCTGACTTATAAAAATGAAGACTACAAAAAGTGATGGGTTTTCTTTTTCATAAATCCGGTTTTCTCATTGGTGTATCACAGGCTCTGTAGTGTTGCTATTCCTGCATACACATGCTGCCCTGGATGATATTTGGAACTGTAGTATACATTTGTGTGGTATTTCTGACTGTCTAGGATGTGGTTGTGCTGGACAGGAATTCACAAGGCCTTTGTTACAACAACTCACAGCCATAGCACTGATGTCTGGCCTTCAGCAAGCTGCCCCATCGATCCTCCACTCAGCTGCTCAGCTGTAAAATGGAATTTTACAGTTGGAATTTTTTACAATTCTGCCCTGGCAACAGTTGGTGTCTCATTTTTTTTATCATCTGAATATTTTAGGAAGCACTTAGTTAAAAGCACTTAGATAAAAGTCCTTGTAAACTGCTTACAGATTAAATAACAAGCAGTAAATAAGGAAAACAATATTCCCATAGTAAGATAATTACATCAATATACTCCCCGGTCATGGTCCATATTCACAGGTATCACAGAATAGTTTTGGTTGGAAGACGCCTTTAAGATCCTCAGCCATTAACCCAGCCAGGTCACCACTAAGCCATGCCCTTAAGCACCACACCTGTATGTCTTTTAAAGAACTCCAGAGATGGTGAGTCCACCACCTCCCTGGGCAGCCTGTTCCAATGCTTTACAACCCTTTCTGTAAATAAATTTTTCCTAATATCCAGCCTAACCCTCCCCTGGCACAATGTGAGGCCGTTTCCTCTCGTTCCATCACTTGTCACTTCAGAGAAGAGACTGACCCCCATCTCACTACAACCTCCTTTCAGGTAGTTGTAGGTAGTGATAAGGTCTCCCCTGAGCATCCTTTTCTCCAGGCTAAACAACCCCACATCCCTCAGCCACTTCTCACAGGGCATGTTCTCTAGACCCTTCACCAGACCCTTTGGACATGCTCCAGCACCTCAGTTTTCTTGTAGAGAGGCCCAAAACTAAACACAGGATTTTGGTTCGCCAGTGCCGAGTATGGGGGGACAATCTCTTCCCTCCTCCTGCTAGCCACGCTATTGCTGATACAAACCAGGGTGCTGTTGGTCTTCTTGGCCACCTGGGCACACTGCTGGCTCGTATTCAGTCTGCTGTCAAACAACACCCCTAGGTCCTTTTCTGCTAGGCAGCTTCCCAGCCACTCTTCCCAAAGCATTGCAGGATTGCAGGGGGTTGTTGTGACCCAAGTTTTCTGTATTACGTAGTACATACATAGCACAGTACACGCTATGTAATATCATGTTCTCACAGGCTATTTTATTTCTAAATGAATTTGGCTAAATCATTCTGCCATACCATCATTATCACAAAATCATCTGGAGAAGGCCAGATCTGCTACTGTGTAGCGTCAGGTCTAGAAAGAACACAGGGTGCTCATGTATGTGGACCAGAACAGCTGACCTTGGGGACCTGCAGGCACAGGGGTACCCTGAACCACCCCCACGTACAGTACCTGGAGAGATAAGCCACAAAGGAGAACATTATGGACTCTCTGTAATTATGTTCTGTATGTCACTGGAAAAGGTGTGGTAGCATCTTTTTGTTTCATATCATTCAGAAAATATTACTTTTCAGTCTATATATGCTTGCTGCTTCTTTGTTGTGCTGCGTCTGGGTTTCATACCTCTCAGGCTTCACTTAAGCGAGAGCATGCACTAAACCACTGTCAGTGTGAAGTGTGTAAATCTTTTTTCCTCCTCATGAAATTTGCGTGGCTATTGCACTGACAGTTGCTGCCTGTTTTTTCAAGGCTGGGAAAGCTAAATTAAAATAGTCACTCTAGCACAGCATGCAAAGCACAGACATAGCACATTTCACTGTAACAGTTTACCTGGATGCCTTTCTTCAAAAGAGGGCTGAAATTGTCACTTTCAGCAAGCATCTGCTGATTGGGGACTGTAGTGCCGCCTGAGTGCTAACAAACAGCTGTGCTGGCCCGCAGCACTGCTTCAGAGACGATTGAGGTCAGGCACTGTGCTGAGGATAGGTGTTGTGAGGAGGCGGTAAAGGAGCTGGGCACCCAGTTAGTGCTGCGCTTTTTACAGCACAGCGTAGGTGAGGACGAGATGTCTCTCAGGCATTTGTTGCCACCATTCCAGTGATGGACTGCTGGAGAGTTTGAGACTGCTTCATCATGACAAAGGGAACTGCATTCTGTGTCCCCATCTAACAATGCATGATGTACCTGCAAGCAGTGGAGTTTTGATCCGCTTGCATATTTCACCACGCAGCGGCACTTGTCCAAGCCAACGCATTAACCAGTGGGTATTTATAATGAATTAATTATTCATCATTCGGATAGCTTGGTAATTAATTGTACACTTCTTGAAATTCTATTGCTTGATATTCGTGTAGATTCACTCATTCATGTTCACCCTTTCCACTAACTTCAATGAAATTCTTGAATTCATATTTCACACTTTTATGTTCTTGTACTGTCTTATTTAGTTGCTAATAGTACTAACTTATTTAGTTGCTAACTTATTTAGCAACAATAGTGATCTAAACATAGGCCCCTACATTTAAAAGTGGCATTCACGAAAAACCTACTTAAGTGCTTAGGTATTTGAAAGACCAGGGACATCGACGTTTTGCATGGCTTGGACATCATCGATGTGGTTGGGCTGAGCACCAGCCTCAACACCTGCTTGAAACTGAAAACTGTGTGCGATACATGCATTGGCCTCCTAGTGCCTATATGCCCTGAGAAGCTCCCTTCAGCAGACATGTAATATATGTCCAGCCATTCTGATAGTGTGACATACAGTCACTTGCATTAACTGGTGAGCACCTCAACTAACAAGCCAGGAGTTACCTTGAATCTGTTTCTCTATAAAATTCAAATATATCATCAGTCAGCTGTCAGCTAGCTGACTGATTATTTAAATGAATTATGCTATGACATCCTAATATTTACACACGTACCTAAAATATTCTCCTTCAGAGGAGTTAGCAATGACATGAAAGTTGTCGTAATCAGCCAGGGAAGTAAACAGCTAATAACACCTGCCACAGCACACCCCCTCCCAGAACACCATCTCACCCAAGTACCCTAACCTGTGTGAACATATTCAGTGGCCATTTTTTATAAAACTTATAGGAACATAACTACATTTGAGACACAGATCCATCACTCAAATGAGGGAAATGTGCATGGACATGCAGATCTGCCTAACTTTCGTTTACTGGCAAAAATGGGATGTAAAACAGGAGGGGGGAAAAAGGACTAAAAAAGGCAAAGTAGTGCCTTCTTAGTGCATAAATATGTGGCTGTTATGGAAATGTAGTGGATGACAGCCACACTCAACAGCTTCATCAACAAACGGGGGACTAGATCCATTCAATTCACCAGGCTTTGGAGGAGAGAAACTGCTCCTCCTTCCCCCTTGAAATTTAACCAAGACTGCGAAGCTCAAAGAACCACAGAACACATAAAAGAAAAGCAGCTTTTAAAATGAAATTCTTCCTTGGGGCATTAATTTTTTACCTGCATTCCCGGGGTATTTAGATGTATTTGATGACTGCCTGCATGCCTGTGTCTCTCCTGCCTCCCACATGTTGTCTGAACCTTCTGGTTGATTTCAAACAAATCAAATCTGATTAAAAATTGCCAAAAGCTGCATAAAAGCAGGTGGCCACGGGGGACATCCTGAGGTTCTTCTTGAAGAATAGCATCAGGTGGGAGGCTGACAAGTCACTCTGTGCTCAGCTGCGGGGGTTTCCTTCGTGGCAGTACTATGATGCCATCCTGCTGCACCTTACACCTTCGCAGGCATCTCCTTGACCAGCCAGGGAGTGGGAGCTGCAGAAAAGCAGCCTTTGGTGCTGCCACTTACAACTCTTTTCTATCCTGGTGTTTCATATTTCTTTATTACTATAATCTTTTTCCTGGACTACGTTTCTCTCTAGCTGTAATAATTTTTTCCCAATGCCCTGGTTCTTTAAATAAGGCTATCTAAATGTATTACCATCATTTTTGCTATTATTTCTTCAGTCAAATTTTTTTGTGTGATATAAGTTGCAGGCAGAACTCTAGCAACTGTATGACTGCTTAATTTGAAGTAAAAATGTACCAAAAATAGTTTCTCTTTTCTTTTGGGGGGTTTGTGAGTTTCTTCTGAATTATGAATGCTTCCAGCCTGTTTTTCATGTAAGATGTAATTCACAAGATGTCTGAATAACCTAACAATTTTCTGTCAGTTTTGTCATACAGGAGTTCCAAAGCCTCTCAGAGTTTGTCCAAGGTTTAGTGTACCAAGTTGTTTTGGCTATCCTTATACAAAGGTCAATGGTCAATGGAAAACTTTTTTGTTCACTGGCTCCTACATTCAGATGGAATTACATGCTTTCGGGCAAGGGGCATTTTCTTACCCTGAATGATATGGCACATGTAAATCATATTTTTAATAGGCTTAGGAACTTCTGTGATTTTCCTTTAGGAACACAAAAAAGTTCTGCAGTGGAAGTATGCCAGGGTTACACCACAAGCAAGGGTTCCACATTTCAAACGAGAATTTCTAGAAAGAAGCCCTGGCAGAGGGGTCCTAGGTATGGGTGTGTTATTGTCTCTCAGCTGCAAAGAGAAAAGGGAAGATTTAGAAAGGTAACAAAATCCAGGAGCCTCCCCAAGATGGAGTGCCAATGTAGTGATTTCAGGGCAGGGCAAGAACTGTCCTCCCTGTGCACACAGGCTGTATCTCACACTGGATGCTACTGAGAGGAAATGCCCCAACTGAAGCCAAAACTGAATTTTCCGCACAAATGTAATTCTAAATCTCCCATGCTTAACTGTGCAACTACTTCTTAGTACAACACAGTAGTTAAAGAGAATAATTTGATTTGTATCTGTCCTCATCATGGCTTGGCTTTGCGAACGAAGATCTGGGCAGGGCTTTTCCCACGCTTACTGCAAGCGATGAGTGCACCCTTCGGGCCTGCGCGGTGGATTGTCTAGGTGAGGCGCAGCGTGCGCGGAACTAGTTCCACCCTTTACACCTGAGGTTCATCTGCCAGGGCCTGGCGAGCTTGGATGGTGACAGCGAGGTCCTCAGGTCGTAGGTTTGGTTAGAGTATCCTTCTCTTAGATGATGGATGAGCCTTACAAGGCTAAACAAGCTCCATCTGCCCGGGTTTGGAGTCAGAGTTGTCCTTCTCCTAGGATGGCTGCCCGAAGGCTAGTGAGCCCATCCTGCCCGTTGTATCTGTCCTACTTCATAGTCAAATACACAATTCATTATTCAAATATCCCCTGCTGAAGATGAGGTACAACTGGGAAGGAAGAAATGCTGACTAAATGGCTACACAATTGCATCTGTTTCTTGTGAGCAGCTGGTGGCAATGAACTGTTATTAATTTTATTATGTATTTTGTAGTTGCCAGAAGCAAGATGGACATAAAGCTCTAAACAACAAGGTGTATAGGAAAGCAATGGCTTCCCTGTTGTTGCCTGCATCTTCTCAGTAAAGGTTGTTTTTCTTCCTCTCTCCTTTTAACCTGTGTTCACAGCCAGTGAATATTCCTGTCATTCTCAGGATGCCAAAACAGTCCCATCCCTGGAATCCTCTCCCATGATCTCCCAGATCAGAGAGGGAGATATTTAGGATAACCCATTGCCCTCTGAAGAGAAAAGGTGACAATAAATGCCAGTTTTCTTCTGGTTTTATTTCATACCCAATGGGCTATGAGACAGATTGGAGTGAATGAAGCATGTTGTAGTACTGTACAAATCAAGCTACCTATGCAGAGATAGGACACGTACAACTTTCTTTTCCTTACAGATTTATAAGCTAAAAACTTTTGGTTTGTTACATGTTTGTGCGGATCAAATGATCCATTGAAATGGAGGAAGATAACCAATTCATTAAATAATAATTTGGAAGAACAGCTGGTAATTGGATTTGAAAGCTGGTGTATTAGTCCAGAGTCACAGAACTGACAATAACAGGTCTCCAGCAGAACACCACACTCCTACAAAGCATGTAGGATGGAATCTAATTCTTTTCCTCTATTTTTCTCATGATTGTAAATAGTTACACACATGACAACACTCAGTTAATCACAGTACTTTATTCTGTTGTGCATTAAATTCTGTGACTGAACATATACAAGCAAGAAGGACTCTGAGCCAGTGTTTTGACAGTTTCATCAAGGTTTCAATGGAATGAAGCTGGTGAAGTGAAATAATTATGGTACCCCCGTCAAATTTTGAAAACAGCTATCTTCCTTTTAAGTTCTGAGCAGGAAAACATGTTGTTCAGTTAAGAGCCCATAATCACCATCAACGTCACAGTGTCACCTGTTTTTGAAACAACAGCAAGTAAATAAAATTAATGGTAGAGCAGCCGTGTGTCTCACCATGGAGTTTGGAATAACTCTGTTCTCTACCTCAGCAAGCCTATGGCAAGTGAGATGGAAGAGAGGAAAGCACCAAGTACTGCAGTACTATAAGGCTAGCAAGAGTGAAGGCTATTAGCATGGCTTCAGAAAGCGCAGTGGTTCTGGAATGAGACTACTGGGGATGGTGGTGGAAGGGTGAGGGAAAAGGAATACCCTGCCCCATTCCTGGAAAACTGCTTGAGTCAAGGACCAGAAGGTTTAAGAGCAGACAGTTCATCTTTATACAATGCTCGTGATTAAGACTGGAATGGTAATTTTGCAATGAATAGCACACTTGATTAATTTAGCTCTTTTTTGTGTCACAGAATATCCAGAAAGAGCTCACAATTACTCCTGATTTATGCATTGTCGTAATTTACATGGCACATCTTGTTGCAAGTCTCGTCATAACTTTTTGGACTGATTCAATATGAAATTGAAACCACTTTGGTTAGCTGAGGCTAGTCCCAAATCAAATAGGATGGCTGTTTTCCCCCGAGTGGATTAGATGACTCATAATCAAGAAAAGCATTTAAAGAAGATCTTGAGGAGTCCAAGCTTTTTTTCAAAGAGATGTATAACAAATGTTGTGTCCTGAGCTGCCTTCCTATCCCTCACACTGCCTCCCCGAAGGAGCACTGCCTAGCGCCTGCCAAAGAGACTTCTCTCTGAGACCAGCATCTAGCAGTATGAGTCCCAAAAGGATCTTTTTCCCTCAGTGGAAAACACCTCTTTTTTTCAGCAAGTCCTCAACTTCTTCTACACAGCAGACACGGTGTAAGTATGCTTGTGCACTTGCAGAGCAATTTTTCATTCTCTAATTGCAATGGCTATACCCCAACTAGGTCATTCAGAGTGTTTCCAAGCTCCTAGGTGCAGGCTAGACAGCCAAAGTGAAGTGGTGTGAAATGAAATGATCCTTGATTGGGATGAATGGAAGATGGGGTTTGAGAGGGATGCGGCTGCATCCATCTGTAGCTAACCCCAGGTACACTCTGTAGGACTTATTCACTAAAAATCATTATTTCAGGACAGAAAATTAATTTAGTCTGGCAAGGTATAGAAATTCCAGTGAAAAATTAAATTAAAGCTATGAAAGGAAAAAACATTTAATGCATTTTAAAGGTCATGTTTTATTATCAAGTTCCTTCTAAGTGTGCAATTTGAATTTAAATATTATCCTTTGAGATGAAAAAATGAATTGAAGTGATAGTCTTGTGGTAGGAGGTATTGTCAGAACATGAATAACTCATCTAATTGTCTGCTTGCTTGCATCATGGCCACAAAATCTGACAAAGTTAGAGAATAATTTTGAGAAGCGTATCTATTCATATTACAGATATTAGGCAAGCTGGATTCTATCACCTCTGTCTGAGTTTCGGTACAGCCATGGCCAGGAATTCCAACCTCTTTCCATTTGGGACTTGATTAGTTTCAAGCCTCTTGCCGTTGCTTCGGTGAATGAATGACCTCTATAGCACCAGGAATCGCTTATTCACGGAGGTACTTACTATGCTCAATCAGATCATCTCTCAAACTACTCTGTAAAAAACAAACAAATTCAAATTCTTAATTCCCTTGCTGTAGGCTTTCTGGATTTATAGATTATTTTTAGTGTTCTCTCCTAAGCCCTCTCTAAACTCCACCCTTCTTCCTTGCCAAAAGGTAAACATCAAACTTGCTTAAATAACGAGACCATTTTTTCCTCAGTACCATAGAGAGATAATACCATTTTTTCAGTCAGAAGGAATTTAGTTTAGTCAAATTTTCCTCCTTTTTGAAAATCCATATATTAAAAGTCATGGGTGCATTGAGGTTTAAATGCTGGGGGAAAAAAAAGCAATTAATAAAAAAAATAGATTTCTATAATTCTAAAACTGGAGTTTGAATTTACTAAAAGAAGGAAATGAAAAAGCAGGAAATCATTTCTCATGTCACTCAATAAGTAAGGCTGCTTCCTCCAGAGGGACTCCTTCCTGTCCTAACAAAAACTGTGTCAGTTCCCAAATGTTCTCCAAATGTTTGACACAAAAGGGTAAACTAAGGACAGAGATCTAGCTGTAAATTACTTTTTTCTCTCTTTAGTGGATTTAAATGAGATGTTTATTATCGCCTTAACATTCTTGCAGTGGTTTAGTTCTGTATAATAGCAAAGCCAGTACTAAGTTAATTAAAAGAGCTATAATGTCTGAAAGAAGTCAGCAGGTTTCTATGGGTTGCTGATCAAAGGAAAAGTGGTTCTTTTTTAATGGTGTTTTTTTCTTGGTCTTTTATATACAGTATGTCTCCGTAATCACCTACAATGTTTGCCACGATGGCAAAATTAGATAAAACCAGTTATTTGAAATAAAATAAGGTTGGAAATAGAATTAACAACAACAACAAAAAAGCAAAACTTCACCTTAACAAAATCAGATCAGTAGTTTGTAAGAGCCACCACAAGTCAGTCTAGAACCATAATATTCTGTTATCTATCACACCATCTCAATTACCTAGGTTAAGAATGAGTAACGAAGGACAGAAATTATGTGGATCAGTAACGTTATTTCTCTTGAATGGTAGCGATGTATTCGTGTAATAATGCTATTCATAGAATCACAGAATCATCAGGTTGGAAGATGATTAAGCCCAACCATTCACCCTGCACTGCCAGGGTCCCTAAACCATGTCCCTCAGCACCACATTCACATGTCTTTTAAACACCTCTAGAGATGGGAACTCCACCACCTCTCTGGGCAGCCTGTTCCAGTGCTTCACAACCCTCTCTGTAAAGAAATTTTTCCTGATATCTAACCTAAATTTCCCCTGACGTAACTTGAGGCCATTCCCTCTCGTCCTGTCGTTCTCAACATGGGAGAAGAGACCGACCCCCACCTCCCCACAACTTCCTTTCAGGTCCTACTCAAGTCAGTGAGATGAAGCTATGTCTATACAGTACTTGAAATGCAGGGGGCTGTGTCTCAATGATATCTCCCAATCAGTTGTCAAGCATATGTGAACATAGGTATTTTTAACGTATCGATCAGTGGATATTTCAATTCTGACGATACACTTACCTTACTTTCAAGTAATTGCTTTTTTTTCTGTACTTAAAGAATGGCAGCATTCAAAATAATCTGTGTTCTGAATGAAAATGAAGCAAAATATTTATTCTTCTCCACAATGTCTTAGCAAACTTTTAAATATCTATATATACTCTGGAAATATCTTTATGCTCTGAAAGTTTCTGATCACCTAACTGATTTTATCCTATGCTTTAAACTACTCTTCCTGTTTAAGTGTGAATGGATTTCTGAAATGGGGATTTTTTGTGGGGCCCGGGGAAAAACAAGGGTGTAATTTCTCATGTATATTAACAATGGACACGAAGAAGAAGAAGAAATGTTAACACAAAGAAAAAAGAGAGGTTTTCCCAGCTTCCTGTAATCTCTGCTGTGAAGAAATTTATTGTATTCAAAAAATAACATTAATGTGTAACCCAAGGTAGGCTACAGAAAAAAAAACTTCAGACTTTTGAATTTTCATTTTCATCTCTTAAACACAGATATATCATTGTGTCTGTCTCACCTACAAGTTAGAGGATATTATCCTTTTTACACAGGTGTTTTAGTAAATAGCGTGGACATTTCTGACAAAGTAATTTCTGTTATTTCAGGTAAACTAAAACTTTTGTAGAAAGATCTTAGTTTGAAAAGTTTTCAGTAGAAAGATTCTGAGGTCGAAGCAGGCACAGAAAGAGAGAAAACAAAACATTGTTTTAAGTCTATGAATCTGACTTCTTCGATGTAAAAAAGACATTTCAGCCCTAGTCATGTTTTGAAAACAATCCAGATGTTTATAGGTTTTTTTGTATGAAATGAAGACTGATATGAAAGTTTGAAAGGTCAGAGTGAGGAAGAATTATCAGCCTCCATGAACTTCCTATGTTGCAGTCACTAGCAATTAAAAAATATTTTGCCACTGAAATTGTTCAGTGATCAGCTTATTTGATGTGCCATACTGATTGGGCAGGAAATCCAAAAGGTGATAAATGTTACACAAATATTACATGCATCTTCTGTATTTTCTGTAAAGGACCTGAGGCAATTTGATTTCCAGCTGAGTCATCTTCAAACAGAAAGCTATTTTAAGTCAGAGTGTGAGAAACTGAACTTAGGCAGTAAGAAATTTCATGAACAATTTTTCCCAGTAAATGTAGCCCTATTTTGCAGTGAAGAATCTAAACAATTAAGCTGTTTTTTGCTAATCAACTCAATTTCCACAAATATTCACCAAATTATTTACAGAAAAACAGTCAGCCCACAGTGTCTTTTCACAGTGTTCACTTTATTACCCATACACTGACAAGGGCACTACATGATGTAAATGCCTCATTGACTCTACATTGGGACACTTCTTAAGAAGCTTAAAAAAAGTATTATTAACAATAAAAAGGAATAAGAAATTATGATTAGGGAACATATTCCCTTCCCTGCATGATTATACTTGATGGCAAAAGAAAATGGGTTTCATATCAAAAGCAAACCAAATACCTGTGCGGAAGATAATTTTAGAAAGCCCTTGCAAATAACAAATATTTAATTCAGAGGAAAGAAAAAGATCTTAGGAATTCACAAATATTCTTGAGGTCTATACTGGTGTCTTTAATGAATTTAGATTAGTTAATTTATTTCAGACTGTGCACTGATTAGGAACACTGACTGAAATAATACCTTGTGGCTAGAGCGTGCTGGCTGGATAATAAGCCAGGCTCCTGCCATGAACGACACAGTCTTGAGTACATCTTAAAGCTTTTAGCTGCATCAGGCAGAAAAACACATATGGAAATGGAGCTATTCTCAACTAATTTATGAATACTGTATTTTGATCTCCATAAAAGAGTGTTCACTGCAAGAGCACAAGTCTGTCATGAGAAGCAGGCAGTGAGGTAAGGAGAATGGCTAGGAGTAAGGCATAACTCCAGCAAATGTTTGTGGGCTTTTAAATCACTGACTTTAAAATTTTTACTTTCTCAACAGTTTGTCCAGAAAGACCACATTTTGTGAATCACTGTAAGAAGGAGTTCTACTACAGCCAGTAAAGGATTTCAGGTAAAGGAAATTGTTCAGAGAAACTGAGTGAAGAACGATACCTGCTTATGCTTTAGAAAGTTAGCTGATATTTATAAAATCTCTGTATGTTTATCGGTTCTCTAGAACCGTATACATGGAATCATATACCCAATAATGATCTAAAACCCTTCTCTTTCTAGTTGCTCACCTTCTGGGTGAGCATGGCTAACACACGCACAGCTCCGCACCTCAGAGCAATGTCATGTCAACATCCCAGACACAATAAAGACATATCACCTGGTCTTGAGATGCCTCAGAGGAGACGGGAAAGCAGTTACTCTTGGTCACAGGTACTGGACTATCAAGCTGAATGGGGTATTTCTGTGAAATCATAAAATTCCTGCTTAAGAACTACATTTTGAAAAATGCATTTGTGTCCTTGAGATTAGAAATGAGCCTTACAACTGCATTTATTTGAAGAACTGCAAAGCCACTAAAAGACTGGAAAAAACGATAAGGAACTTTCCTTTCAAAGCTGTTGAATTCTTCTCTGCACACAAGAAACTAACTCTCCTTTGTAGTTAAGAGAGGTGGCATTTTGCTGTCATATTTTATGCCAGTAGTGAGAACATGGACAGGGCAGCACGGAAGATAGTAAGTTACCAATAGCTAGTAATAAATGAGTGGTCCATATATTATACCAATGTACTTTCTGGAAAACGTCCACCCCTTTCAGTCAAGCTGCACACAAAGATTGATGCAACAAATATCATAGACTTTGTTACAAAATCTGTAAGGAAAATCCCCTCCCCGAGTCTGTCCATAGAGCTTTTTTTGAGTAATAGTTCTGTCATTGTACAGACCATATTATACCCACAGTTTCCAGCAATGACTGGAATAGGTAATTCTTTTTAGACCCTCCTGATTAGATCCGGGGAAACAATATGTGATTAACATCCCACAAGAGCCGGTAGCAGCGTGTAAGGCAGAGAGTGCGGCAGCTGGGTCACGCAGAGGTCTTGGTGACGGAGAGGTGAAGCAGACCTAGAATCTTCATCATATGCTGCTGCAGTCCAATTACTGTGCATTTTGCTACTGAGCTCAAAACAAAAATTTTAGGCTATGACAGGAGGACATGGCTAGGAAAAAAAAAAAACCCTCAGGAAATGTAAACCTTGCAAAGCGTGCTGAGGAAAGTGTAGAAGAGAGCACACCTTGGCACCCAAAATAATAAATAGAAATACACCACCACACAAGAAAACACACACCCAAACCTTGCCCAAAATGTTACCTGGAATCTAAAACATCATCTTCCTGCACTCCGTTATGACAGCGTTGAGTACTGCTGCACTTAAGGATTTGTTTTATTTTATGGAGATTTTAGTGGGACTGCTCATTTGTAGAGCCAAAACTAAAGCATTAGATTGCTTAAGAGCAACTGCTGGATCAGAAGCAAAGATCTTTGCAGGTTCGTATCCAATTTGTAGACCAAGTAGGGCATGCTTATAAAAAGACCAGAATTTTTTCCATCCTACAGAAAGAATGTGTAGATTTCCCGCAAGTTAAGAAACTTAAATGCCTCTTGCAGCAGCTTCTGATCAGCTTTCAGAAGCAATTTTTCCAGCAAGGTGTGCTGGGAATTGGTTCCTTTTGTATTTCTCTTTTCCACATCCACGTCTCAAGGCTTTAGCACAACAAATTCATAGTGCTGCATGCTGTCACAGTAGCACCCATAGGACGTTTGGAAGCAGCTTTTATGGGGAAGCAGTTTTTTGCGATGAATGACTGCAGCTAGATGCACAAGCTCTGGAACACATTGTGTGTCATCAATTTGAATACAGCAATAGGCAAGGTTAGAAAGCAGGCAGCTGGATACTGCAGTTCACCAGGATATAATCTAGATAGCCTCAGAGCTATGGCCAGGAGCTATTGGGAGCCTTTGGGCTTTCGTGCATTTTTAGACACTTCTAAGTTGCTATTCACTGTGACATCTGCTGCTGCCTTGAGTCTCCTGGAAGCCTTCGGTATAATTTTAGTGCCTACCACATACAATCTTATATCCAGAGTAGCCTGTCTGCATTTGAAGGAGCAGAGGGGGCTACAGTGGGGTGGATGGATAAAGAATCTAAAAATAAATCCTTTCTGTATGTGGAAGAATGAGTGACGTAGCTCCCTTGCCCTCCCTTTCACCAATGTTCGCTGCTGAAATGCTGTATTCGTGTCACCAAGATTCAGTGCCAAGCCAAGCATTTGCCACCTATATAGGAGCTTAAAATAGCACAGAGGCTGACAGAAATACCTTGAAGGCTGACAGAGGGGTGGTTTTCTAATATATTGCACTCTGTTGTGGGAAGTTTTTATTTATTTAGAATGATATAAGCACCCTGGGGAGGCATACGGCTTAGATTCACTCTGGTCTGCCCCAACCACAGTCTGTCTGAAACGTAAAGTAGCGCTGAGGTTTCCCCAAGGGTCTGGAAATGGTGCAGCTCTATTGAATGATAGATTTTTCACAGTTCTCCTGCATGGATCCCACTTGGCTGATGTAATGCTGCTTAAAGCACATTTCCTCTCCAGCATTCTCATTCACCCCTCCATAGCCACTTACTGCAGAGACCATGCAGGCTTTTAATTATTTTCCTAAACAAAGAACATTTTTCTTGGAAGCGCATCATGAAATTTTAATGACCGTGCCTTTAATTCCAACAGAAAGACCTCAAATAGCAGCAAAGCCCATGTGAAATTCCACATAGGTTTCAGCTTTCCTTCCACAGCACCAAGGAGAAGGTGGGAGCCCCAGAGTTGTACATAGCACTGGTACTCTCCTCTAGACTTAAACCCCAAGGTTTTATTTTCCATACAGGGATGAAAGGCCTGTTTTCTGGTGCTACTGTTGCCATGGGCGCCCCGTTGCACTGTCCTCAGGCACAGCTGGAGAATAAACATGCCTGTGCTCTAAAGTGTGTTAGTGATCTACATTGTGCCTAGTGTAGGACATCATAGCTGGTAATTATGTTCTCACTGTGAATGTGTCACCTACAGGGAGGTGCAGAAGGAAGGGAGGGAGGGAGGGAGGGAGGAAGGGAGGGAGAGAGGGAGGGAGGGAGGGAGGAAAGGGCAATTTCCCATATCTGCAGTGCTTCTACCTCGGGGTAACTTCTCTGGTAAGCTACCATGGGCATTTTTGCCATGCAGTGATTCAATAAAAGTCCCTTTATTTCCTCAGCCTGATCATTTTCCGTTAAACTCTGTAAGAAGAGGAAGAGAGGAGAAAAGGAAGAAAATGGTCCTTTTTCTCATCAAACAAGAATGAAGCTCATCTTGTACTTGGACTTCATTCTCAGAGGTAAAATACATCTCCGGTCAAAGGCAGCTAGTTGGCAAAAAAAAAAGAAAAAACAAAACAAAACAAAAAATCAGGTCCCATCACTTGTCTTTCCTAATGCAAAAGATTCCCTGGGTAAATTCATCTCAAAGCTAGAATCATTCTTGTCAGCAAATTTTGCTTCAATAAATCAAGAAATCATCAAACTTGGAAAGGTATTCACAAAGATGACCCAGCATATTAAAGTTTTGCAGTGCTTGGTGGGAGGATGCACTTGTGAAGATGCAGTAGATGAGGTGAATTAACTACCAGCTGAAGTGAATTATGGAGAGACCTTGATAGAAATTCAAGAGTAAAAAACAAGTTGAAAAATAGAAAAATGAGAATTCAGACTTTGCTTTATTAAGCAATGAAAATTAAGATGTCCTTGCATAGTTCCTAGGCAGCTTAATCCTTTATTACTAATAAATGATCTTTTATAAAGGATTTTTAAGTGGTCAGAGATAACAGTTTAATCATTTTGATGAAAAGCCAAGATTTTTCATCTTCGAAGTGCTAAAATATCAGCATACACTACTAATAATGAACCTTGTTAATCATTAGCATCCCTAAAATATAATGGGAATAACACTTTGCCTAAGAGCTTGCAAAAGAATTGAGAAAAAAGCATGTGGGGTTTTTTTTCGGGGGGGGGTTAGACATTTTATAACTAACTTTATTCACATTTTAATGAGTAATGTATGAATAAGTGGATTTTTTAGTTAACAAATGAATATTTAAAGACAAGGGAACAGAATAAATTTGTCAATCAAAAGTCTTGCAAACCCAGGTACATGCTCCCGGCGTGATCTTGAAACCATTTATGCACGAGTAACTCGTGACTCATGAGTCATCCCAGTAAAGTCAAGGGTACTAAATTAACCTTTTATGAGGAACGTATGTTAGAATGACAGTTTCTGTTCCACCCAAGACAGTAAAAAATATAAACAACTGCAAGGTAGTGCCTAGTATAAGGTCGCCATCTAGGCTTTTTTTCCAGAAAAAGATGGAAGGGCTGGAGACCAGATCTGGGTAAAACGCCCCAGGATGGTGGCAGGCAGCAAGCTGAATGTGACCCCGTGGTGTGCCCTGGCAGCAAAAGCAGACAACAGCACCTGTGTGTTTGAATAGAGGAATGGCACATAGACTAAGGAAAAGGATCAACCCCCATGTGGCACTCAACAAGCCACATCTAGAGAGTGCATCAAATCTGGGGCCCTGCGATGCAGGAAAGACATGGACAAGCTGGAGGGAGCTTTCAGAAGGCCTCCAAAGCGGTGGGGACTGGAGCGCTTGGCGTGTGAGGAGAGACAGAGGAAGCTGGGCTAGTTCAGCCTGGAAAAGAGATGGCTTTTGGGGCACCTATCAGCACCCCAGTGCCTACAAGGAGTCATTGAGGAGGTGGAGCTGGGCTTCTCAAAGCAATGCAGGGTGGGATAATTAAACACAAATAATGAAAATCGGAGATGTTCAGACTGGGTATAAGGACAGTTTGACAGTGGAGTAGTTTGTGCAGAGAGGTTGTTCAGTCTCCCTCCCTGGAGGTTTTCAAGATCCAGCCTGGTCTGATCCAACAGCTTACCCGGCTTTGAGCAGGAGATTGGATCAGGTCACCTCCCCTCCCTCATTTTCACCTGATCCTACAATCCCATGTAGTTATCCACTGATGCTGAAATCAGGTGAATGTTGAATTCCCTCATTCCTAATGCCTGGATGTTAGTAGTGAGGAAATGGTTCCCTTATTCCTCTCTT
>NW_010402896.1:20408-33331 GCF_000710305.1 Buceros rhinoceros silvestris | reverse complement strand
TTTCCCTATAAATTGTTATGTTTTATCCTCCTGATTAAGTTCCCCAAACCTACTGACTACCATGCAGCCTATCCTTGATCCTGTCATAATAATAAACACTTACCATTATGTTATTGCTTTTTATGTCAAGGATACTGCTATCCTGCTATATCACATCAACGGCAAACCAACATAAACTTAATCAACAGATCTTTCTGTCTTAGAGTAGATTAAACTTACTCCATCAGCCATCTCGCTTTTTTAATTTTCCCAGTAAAACACCGCGATAAAAGGATTATGCACATCACCATATGAAGGTCTCTGTGTGTGACCTCTAATATAATACTTCTGTATTGATGACTAATTTAGCAGGAAAGTGCACCAGCAGGTTTGTAGAGAGTAAAAGAAATCAGGTTATATGAATAAGGAACCCTTTTTTTTATTTTTGTATTTTGTATGGTCCCCCTTACACAGGATGCCCAACACAATTTTTAATTGCCTAAGGAATTTATGTTGCAAGGTCTCATTCCTGTGGACTGCATTATAATTCTAAGAAAATCCCACCTTAGAGTCCCTGCAGTATTAGAACTGTCTGTAAGCATGATCATCTCTATATGGGTCTAACTAGAAACAACAAGCAGCATGTTTAAGAAACCTTATAGCCAGTCTGGCCAGGGCACCACATCAGGAATTTGACTCCTGTAGGCTGGGAATGGGCAAGGGCTGTAACGGTTATATCTTACAAGCAAGGTAAGCAATGACTTCTCTTCCTCAGTGCACTTTTTAAAATCAAAGCAGCTACTGAAGCTTTCTGTGGAGGGTCAGATTCTGTGTGCACACATGGTACCAGGCGAGGTCCCACAGAGGATTTGTGCTTTGCTGAGTGCCTGGCTCCTAGCAGGGTTGAGGCAGGAGAGATGAACATATGCAGTCCAGTCAGGGGAGCATATTCAACCTTGAAATGCTCATACCTGAGGCATTTTGGCTTTGAAGTCAAAGAGGGAGATGTCCAATGAGTTTCAGCAGCTCTGAGATAGCTATGGAGCAAGCCATTCTTATAAAGATTCTGGAGTTTTATATCCTCTTAAATACTCGTGCTTTCTAGATCTGATCCTAAGTCTATTAAAAATGTTTGCAGCACATCTTAGGGAGGGAAGACATATTTTTGCAAAAACAAAACAAAAATTAAAAAAAAAGAAAAAAGAAAAAGAGAACTTTCTACAGGAAATGCTAGAGAAAAGTATTCAGCTCTTTTCCTGCAAATAGGGGAAGCTCAATATCTATATAATAAGGAGAGCAGGGAACTATCTGAAGTAATTCTCAGCTGGTATCTTAATAGTTATAAATCCTCTTATTTCTCTTGCAAGATGCTAGCAGCTGTCTCAAACTTTATCTTCCAAATCAGAAGGGTGAGAGGAATTACAAAAGAGGGCAGGTTTAACCAGATTTCAAGCATCCTGGACAGATAGGAAAACCCAGTGCATCTCTGTTCTAGATACCATCAGAAGTGGTGAGAGGGACTAGTAAGTAAAGGGAGAGGAAAAGAGGGATATGCTAGGATTATTTCTTCTTATAGTATTGGTATCTTCTGTGCTTTCCAGCTTTCTTTTGTAGTCATGTTAGGAAAAAAGGAGCTCTAGAATCAGCTGTTCCAATATCAGAAAGTTAGATAAAATAGAATGCTTTCCCACTGCAAATCTCCTTATATACAGAGTAATTCAATATGTACAAAAGTTAATGAAATCTGAAGCAATATTTGCAATAAGTTTTTAAATCAAGGTAAGGAAATATCTTGCTGACCAAGTCTTTGTTCAGTAGTTAAGTCCCCATGACTATCCTTTGGAAAGCATTCAAGAAACTTTTGTATGTAGTCTTCCAAAACAGATCCATATTAAGTGAAGGAGTATGAACCTGTCTCAGTAGGTGATAGGAAATAGCCAGACTTGTTGGCTGGCCAGTTATCTCTCTGGTCATTCTTGAAACCTTAAAAGCAACCATAGCAATAATACAGACTTGTGTCCCTCTAATATGATTATGACTCAGAGGTTTATTGCTACCAAATGATACAAATACAACTGTCCTAAGATGATTATGTAGCTGGACAAGATGAAGCATTGTTAAAGAGTAGCTTCCTGAGCTAAACCTGAGTGAGTCAGGTGAGTGGAAGAACATTTTTTGAAGAATTCCCAAGCCCAGTGTATGTTTCTCTTTCTAAGTGCATGACATGCATAGTCAGATAAGGTTGAACTCCTCTAGTGTCCAGGGTGGTTCCTCATTGCTGTGTGCTCACTCAGCAGTGCCCACTCAGTTACCTGCTGATGCCTATGCACTCTCTTATTTCCACCCCTCTGATGATGCGAGCTTACCTACCATCAGATTTTGACCGATACACACCAAGTGATGACCTGCCCCCTGCTCCAAACTCAATACATTTAGGTTTACAACCTTATTCATTAGGCAGTTTGTCATACAAAATTGCATCTCCTCAACTGCCTTAAGTACCTCAGATTTTCTCAAAGAGTATGGAGTCATATTGAAGATGATGAGCAGTACCTTTGCTGTAATTCTTAGCTTAGGCCTCAATGACGTTCAAGGGTATTTAAAGCCTCAGAATGACTTCCTCAGCCAGCTGTTTTTGTGGTGTGATAGAACTCTATAATAATGGTGAAGGCTGTATAGAAGACAATACTTTTGCAGGGGTCAAAACTGTGGAAACAAACAATTTTGGGAGCTAAAGAATATGACCTCTGTTAATAGCTTCTGCTCAAAATATTGAAAATATATTCTCTAAAGTATTTGCAACCTTTCTTGGGTTATTATGGCATAATGAGGCACGTGTTACCCCTGAAGAGCATGAAAAATCCTCAGTAGGCCTTCTGCTGTGGAAACTCAACCTTTTTCAAGGTTGCAACTAGTCTACTGACAAAAAAGAGCCTAAGTCATAAGACTCTTGCAAAGGTAGAGTCTTCTGTGCAAATTAGGAAACACAAGGGCAAGGTTTCTTTAAGCTCACTCAGGAACAGGCTTTGGTATCTTCACTAAGAAATAAATATCTTTCCTCTGGGGAAATCCCAATATTGAAAGTTATTGCAATCCAAAGCTAAATATTTGCCCTGACATCAGATGCAGAGCTGCAAATGATGATCTCTATAAATACACATGAAGGTTCTTCACTTTACCCTCCTGGGTATGCTCCCTAGGTACTGTGGCAGTTTCATCTGCAAAAGATATGTCCTAATGCTCGGAAATGAACAAATGTAGCTGAAATAAGGCTTCTTGAATAACCTTAGAAGTTGCAGAATATAGTACCTAAGTGAAGCTGCACAAAAGCTTTAAAATTTCATGTGTTAAGCTTACTTTTCTATTATTATTATTCTATTACTATTATTATTATTCTATTACTATTATTTGGCCGAAGAGTTTGATAGAGTTAATCCACGTGGCATTTTTTATGTTCATGAGTGTCTTTTTTCAATACTGTTACGCCGCTGTCTTTTTTGTCATGTCATTTTTTCAGTGAACAAATCCCTCTTCTGTTTGGTTTTGTTTGGGGGTTTTTTGGTGTGTTTTTGTTGTTCTTCTTTGTTATTGATATTTTTTGTTTTCTTCTTCATGTCATATATGTAAAGGAAGGTTGGTTGTTTGGGGTTTTTTTCCCCTGCAATGTAAACTAATTTAAAAATTAGTTAAAATACTTAGTTAAAAACACTGATAATCCAGAGTCTGCAAACAGACATTAACCAGTGGGTCCACCTTCACCCCAGGATAATGCTGTTCATCAATTAAACGCAAAATTGTTTTGTAAGCTAATTTGTGACTTGTACATTTCAGTTTAGACCCACCAGGAATTCTTTCAAACAGACAAGGAAACAATTCCTCCTGTCTAGTTCCACCACGTACTCAGCAACCTCTGGTCTCCAGGACTATATACCGGGGGTAATACTTCGAGCATGGCTGCCTGTAAGGGAGCCTGGGTGAAGGCACTGTGGAAAAAAAATACTTGGAAAGGTCATTCTTTCAATATTTCTCTGTCCTGTTTTTCTTCTTCTCCTACCCAACTTTACAGCAAGTATACGTGTTAATGAAAATATAAAGAAAAACAACTGCTAAATTGTTGAAGTTCTGAACTGCTGAAGTTCCAGAAGAGGCAAACCTATAGAAAACCATTGACTCCACGACTCTTGCTCTAAAAGAACAATCCATAATGATGCAGCACATGGACACAGAATTAAAAGATTGTAATCTCGCAACCTGACATAGATGAGAGCAACCTCAAACCTTGATCAGCATGTACAGGCTTCTCGGTTCCTGGTGACTGCAGGGAACAAGCACAGAAAGTGAAGTTTAGTGAAGCTTAGAGGAGGACCAACTGCATCAAAGTTCTCTTGTCGTTTGTCCCTGCAAAGTCCAGAGCAGCACGGGAGGCTTCGCTTCCACTTTGAATACTCTTCAGATGTTGGAAGATCCTTCCCTTGGTGCTGACCCTATTCTAGAGCTACATTTCAGAAGTAATAAAGCACAAAGCTATCACTTTATCCTTCAGAATCAGGCAGAATTAGGAAAAAAGTAGGAAAGTCTCCATCAGTCATTGTCCTTGTAGCAAATGTTTTGGAGACAACCTGAAGAAAAAGGTTGGTCTAGATAAGAAAAAAAGATGCCACATCTAAATCTTATTTTTATGCTTAAAATCTCTGCCTTCTCAGATACCACAAAGCAGAAAAAAATTATATCAAGGTCAACGTCACAGAGTGGGTTTAAATGGTAATTCTTATTTCTCACTCAAATCTTTTGAAGTTTGAATGTGTTTGAATGTGTCATTTATGCTTGTGTTCTAATGAGCAATACAGAAGGATTGAAATGATTGAAAATTACATGATTACCACTGTAATTTAGCACTCAGTTAATGAAGGCTTGAACTGTTGTCCATATTGCCGTAATGTAGTTAGCAGGTATCTGTACCCAATACAGTTTACATTTCAAGAAACTGAGTTAGTAATAAAGGTTAATCCACTGCCATATAAACATTTGATCTTGCAAATGATCCCATTAACCTTTCTCGTATGCAAAGATCAGGAATAAGCGCTAGAAAAATATTAACCTTGTTTAAAATTGCAGAGCTGTGAGTACCCCTTCCATTGCAGGGGCAGAGGTTTAAAGGCTTTCCCCACTTCCTCCACAAAGTGATCAAGCCCAAAGTCTCACAGGTTTTATTAACGTATTAAAACAATGTTGCAATCAGCAGCTTTGTGAAGCAAACTCAATTTACAAAAAAGGAAAGTTTCCATCTCTGTTGACTTGGTTTGAATCCTATCCTGACTACAAGAGTGAAGGGGGCTTTGGAGCTTCCTTTGAGTGGGCTCTCCAGCATACCCTTTCACCAAGAAGTTTGCTCATTCCATAGCCAGTAACCGAACCCCCGGTAGTGTGGGGAGGAAAGAGATCCTCCCTTTGCTGGACCTAAGGGACAAGCTGTCATGCCAGGTTTTATCATTTTAACAACTAGAAGTTTCCAATACTCATGTCTTCTCATTAATGAGACCTATCCGATTTCTGAGGGATGGTCTCTGGGTTGCATTGTTGTGAGCTTTTTAATTCTGCAAGATCTCACTGAAAAATAAATGCAGTCAACAGGTACAGCTACAACAGCCAACTCTATTGCTGAATGCAGTAGCTCAGACATCTGCATGTGCCAGAACGTACTTACTCCTTCCAGGCAGAGGGGAGACCATTAATCACAAGATCATAGAGTAATTTAGTTTAGAAGGGGCTTCTGGCGGTCATCTGATGCAACCCCAGTTCAAATCAGGGAGAAGTTAAAACTCAGAGCAGGTTGCCCTTACCCGTTGCTTCTGTGATATCTTTCTGTGGCAGGGAATGGTACACAGGATTGAGTAGTGTGACAGCAGGGGAGTGACACTGAGAATTATAGTGGATGATGGCTGTGAAGGATGGCCCTACATTTCTATACCTTACATTGTCTGGAGGTCTGTCTCCATGTTCAAACCCTAGAAGGAAGCTAGCACTAATCGATTTGCATTTTCTTTAAAAAAAACCAACCTGCTTTGACATGTTGCCATTGGAGGTCAGCTTCATTATTTCAGAAAAAGTAGAGCATCCCAGGTAAAAATAGTGACAATATTCATCTTTTAGGATGAATCTAAAAAGAGCAAATCATTTCAACTCACGTAATGGATTAACCCATTAACAAATATATGGTTGTTTTCTGAATAATAGATGTAATATTTTAGTTAGGAAAAAAATAATAATTAGATAATATGTGTCTGAGTTCTACAGATTAACAGAATCAACTTTTATGGTATGAAAATAGAACCTATTTGTAAAAGAGTCTTTACATCTTCTATGAGTTTGTGCAGCACCTAGCACAACAGAGCTGCTCTCAAATGAAAGCCAGAAATAAATCAACTCTGGGGTTTTTGCAAATCTTTTGTCCCGTGTATTCTCTTACCTTTGTGTTTCAGTAAAAAATAGCTACCATAGGCTATTCTGAAATCATTTAACTGCCTTTGAATCCTGCTCAGACGTTAAGGAGATGATGACAAGGTGAGTTGCCAGGATACCTCTGAGTCCTTGAGCACTTCCAGCAAGCAGCTCTGATAAAAGAGACCAGTCCTGCAGCTTGCCGTTCAAGTCCCGTTTGGTCCATTGCCCCCATGGTTGTACATATCCAGGGCTGGAGAAACTTACTCTGGGAACACTGATGCCCCCCGCTGAAGGCAGCTTATTCAGCTGGCATGACAGAAGGGCTTCCAACCCTGGTGGCAGAGAGGTGGTGGAGACTGCTGCCATGGTGGTCTGGCACCACCACTTGCTGCCTGCTGGGTGGCTGTGTCTGGAAGGCCTCGCCACCACTCAAGGGCTTGTCAGTGCTGCCTGTCTCACTGCGTGAAAGGAGATGTCCCTCCATACAGGCAGTCCATTTTGATGGTGCTCCGCCTTCATTTGCAGTGTTAGCTAAAGCGTATTTTAGATGTTGCTGTTCCTTAAAGATTAAAATCTGCAGTTAGGCTTCTTTGATGACAGTTATCAGCACAGATCACAGTGACAGGGTGGATAGAAGTCCTTACCATTGCTACGGCTTCACCAAATGACTTATGTTTATTTCTCTGTTATGGCAGCAGAAGTGGCAAAAAAAAGTAAATTTCTGTACATTTTAATGGGCTTGGCGTAGAGAGCAATGTATTTGCACTTGCATCTAGCTAATATGCACTTGCTAGACTGCACACTTTATTATCTGCAACAGAAGTTGGCAGCCTCTCCCCACCTCTCAGCTAAGATTTAATGGAAGGTACTGCAGTCTCCTATTAATAGCATCATTTCTCCTAGCTACAGCGCATGGGCTAGCTAGCATTCCATGAAGAATTGCCTTAGTACGGCAGCTAAAAAACATAGCATTGTCATAAATAACAAATCAGGGATGACAACATAAATGAGCTGATCACACCTTTTGACTGATTGCACATTTCCATTTGCTTATCTAGTTGTTAATTTGAAAATTTAATTATTTTCAAAAGACTTTCTAATCATTACTGCAAATTAGTGAACTACTGTTGCATTACACATTGTTAGACCAACCTGACTAGTAGGAGCAGAATTAAATAGCAGAAAACAGTAGAAAATTAAAATGGAAAAAAACCAGCATTTATTATAACAAGCATTAAGATTACTGCACGTATTCTCATCGTTCAACAATTACAAATGGCAGGAACAGCCTATGCTCTAAGATCTCTTCTGAAGGAACTGATGCCCATTTAACAAATATTTGTCACCCTCCTGCCCCCCAAAAAGCAAGGAATAATGAATACTGTGTTGTATGTCAATGTTGACACAGTCGTTAGTACTTCGTATGTTAGAAATCACCTCTCAGATCCTCTCTTCCTTGGTTATCTAGCCGGTGGTCATCTTTCAGTGGCGTCATGCCAGATTTTCAAGGAAACATTGGTCAAATCAAAGCCTTGTAAGGAGAAAGTGTTTCTTTGCCATACATCACCCAGGCTGTAAAAAGTCCAGAAGGGTTTTGTAATGGAAATAATGTCACATCAGGGGGGTTGGCTCCAGGGCAAGAGTTAAGTCCCAAGGCCCCTCAGTCAAATCAGGAGACAAGCAGCTCTGCTACGCTCAAGCAGAGGTGAGGAGGGCAGACAGCTGCCATCCCGTGCACACCATGTTATGGCTCACTGCAGCGCCCGTGGCATCCCAGAATCCTGGTGCGCTGGTTTGAGTGGGTCAGTTGCCAAGTCAGGATATTCATTAAAGGTGAACCAGGCAGCTGTGCCAAATCGCCAATGTAAACCATGCTCCTGTGCAACACTCCATGCTGACACCACGGCCACACTCTGTGGAAGGCATTTTTTTCAAAGACCCCCAAAAAATTAGTACATTTCCCCCTCCTTTCTCATTTTAAAATGAGTTTTCAGGCAAACATAGGTAAAGAAGGAAGAACAAATTTTCACACTGAGTTCAGCAGATGATTCATAAAATTAATTTTGAAAGTAACAAAAATAGAGTGTCTTAAAAACAGAAGCACTGGTGTCCGTTTGCTCTTTTTTGATCTCCTCTAACTGACTGGATCATTAGTGAAAGCAGCTGAAGAAAGGCTATCCAGGAAGGAAATTTTTAATAAAATACTTGTTCTTATGGTAAGTACTAATGGGGCTTAGGTGGAGATCATTGTATTTAGCAGCCACTTTGTACACAGTGGAGAGAAACTTCTGAGGCAGTTGAGAGACAGCCATGCACCAGGGATGATCTGAGCTGAACACATCTGCAGCTTGGTCCAAAGACCGTCCTGCATTATATTTAAAATGCATTCCCACCATGTCCTATCTTGGTCATGTCCTGACTTGGTCATGAGACAGGTTCATGAAAACAAATGTAGTCTCTGTAGCCATGAACCATGTTCTGTCCTCACAAGGATTTTATCAAGGAAGAGGCTGGGGTAACCTGATTTACACGCTGCATTTTCTTCCTGCCAAGCAAGGAGGAAGGAGCCCCATCAAGGCAAATTGCTGATTTACCATCTACCACCAGGTTTGTGTTGATGAAGCTTAACTGGTGGCCTGAGGCTGCTGGAGTTTAGAGGGATCCCCTTGGTAGAAAATGCTCTGATGACTAAATAGTACCAGTGAAAGCTTGTTTAGAAGCAGACCATCATTTCTCAACTTTTGCAGAAAATAAAGCTAAACTGAATTTAATTTTGTCTCTGAGAAAGGGATTAAGCATTAGGATTTAGAGGTGACAGGGTTCTCTGAGACTGCAGACACACTGCACTCACTAGAAATGTTTTTTGGTGGACTCACTTGTATTTTATCTGATTCGTCTACCAGATCATCTGTGATTGTCTTGTATCCCCTCTTTTGGAGGGAGCAGAAGGTCAGTCCGGCTTTAAGTGCAGGTTGCTTCCCAGGCCCAGAGCCCTTTCCACCTGGGGGAGTCTGACTTGTATTCCCTGTCCTTGCACATCACTCTTTTATGTTTCCTTTTCTGCTTATTACACTGGGTTAAAGAAACAGGCTAATGCTGCAGACATTCCTCATGCAGACACTCTGGCCAGGTCACAAACAGTACTGAGTCTGGAGCGTAAAATCCTGCTTGAAAATTATTCTCGTTTTTATGCTATTGTTTGGGGCAATTTGGTAACTAAATTTAAGCGCATAATGTAAGTGACTGAGGAAGGAGCCCAGACTCACCTAGTTCTTTAAATATTAGTAGAGGACTACAGGTACAATTTAGATGTCCTGACTAACCTACATCACATGAAAAAGCCGTGGAAGTTGATGACCTAGTTGCTCACATCTATATTAACACTAACACTATCCTAATCTCATGCTGAGACCCCGTGACATTCCTGAAAGACTTTTATTTAATTTGGTTATTAAGGCATCCTTTGAAGGACAATCTGTATGTCCCTAAGAAGCATAGTCTTTAGCATGAGTGTTACTGTATTTTTTTTAAAAAAAAAGCAATCTCCTTTGCTGATGTTTAACCCTATTATTTTTTGTCCAGTCCACAGTTCTCGCTTTTTTTTTTTTTTTTGCTACATTCATGTTGTTGGAGGCTGTTTTGACAATCCCATTCAGGATTTTTGTCCAGGCCCCAGTTCTCGCTTTTTTTTTTTTTTTTTTAGCTACATTCATGTGGTTGGAGGCTGTTTTGACAATCCCATTCAGGATTCCTTAGACTGAGAAACACTCAGGTTCCTCCATCCTTTCTTCACACACCACATACATCACTTTGATCTGATCATTCTTGTATTCCTCTAAATTACTTTTTATTTTTACCCTCAGTTTTCTTGAAATACCGTACAAACCCAGGATGCCGTCTACTTTCTGAAACAGCTCTTTTGACCTGACCAAGGGAAAAATCACTTTATTTGTTTTACGTTAGCATCACCTGCTTATATGCCCAGAAAGTTTGCAGGTTACACAGCGGCATGGTGCTGGTGAGAAGCTCAACCAGGCAGCAGCATTTCATTGAAATCTCATTTTCTTTCCTGTAGCCAGCTGTGTGCCTATGGAGGTACAGAACTTTTCACCTTTCTTTATCAAGCAGCATCCCATGTCTTTCACACCAGTTTGTTGCTTTGTTCGGTTCACCATGAGTACCCTGAAGTACAGTCCCACCTTCCAGAGCATTTGCTATCCTCCTTCCCCTATCCCCTGCTGCCCCCACAATGGGGTTGTGTCTGCCAGCTTGCCTCTCATTCTCACATCTTTAGAACATGACGGGAAATATTCAATAAAATCAACTTCAGGGCAGACCCTGTCCCAGGTACCAGGGATTTGTACTTTAAAGTCTAAATCCTAGTCGTCACACCCAGCACAGGACGTGTTTTCAGAGAGGGATTCTCCTGGACTGTCTCCAGCACCTCTCATTGGACCCATGAATCCTTCCAGAGGTGTGTGCTGCTCCTCCCTGACTACAGAGCAGCCCAAGTGAAGAGCTGAAAGTTCTGCTTGTGATCCTGTGACTGTAGCATACAGTTTCTGCCTTCAGGAACCATAAACTACAGACCCCTTCACCACCATGTCACCTGACATAAACCCACCAGGTGCATGTGTCCACAGCCTGCAACCACCTGGAGAGGCGCCTCTTCAAGGGCTTTTGGGAAGGCGAACACCAGGAGCACATACCACAGCAGATCACACAGTCTCCAATTTATGTCCACAGCCACGGGCTACAGCCCAGGATAAATGATCCAGCCTGCGGGCTCTGCCATTGAGTATGAGAAACTCCATCAACCATCAAAAGCACTAACAGAGTCAAGTTAGATGGTCTATCACCACGTCCCTTCCCCATGGCCTGTAATCCTGCCTCAAGGAAAAACCCATAATGGCTGTACCATGGAGCTCCAGTCAATGTGAAGCTACAATCCCTTCCCTAGAGTTTTGCTTCATAATTTCTAATGTATTTTACCTTTGCTTTTCTATCTTTTTCCTCCTTTCATGCCTTTCAAGTTATTTGCTTGAGCACATCAGTACTGCTGTTAGGCAACTCTGTCCATTGAATCCCAAAAGCCTAAAAGGGCTTCTGAGAGGCCTCACCCTGTTTACAGGGAAGTGGGGCTTATCATCTCTTTCGGAAAAATAAGATTTTTGGGAAAAGGGGCCCTGTAAACTCTTTAAAAGTTACTTGCTTTTTAAACAAAAATAAACCTCTAAGCAAACATGTAAACTGACACAGTGTGGTGCTTTCAGAGTTGTTTCTATTCTCAATACTATTACGAAAGTGGAGAAGATCGATGGGTTTTTCCTCAGCAACACAGGTTGCTTTTCCTAAAAATATAGGCATATTCTTCTACAAAGATATAATTTCCAAGCTAAAAAATACATGTACTGACAAGGAATAAAAAGTATAAAGCATGATGCCAGGAGAATAAAATTATTAATTATTTCCATAATCCACATTTCTGACGAATACGAGGCATAGCTTTCTGAGCTACTAGAGCAGTCTTTTTCCCTGGTAATTGTGGCATAATGCAAGTCTCTCCATCTAATACCAGAAACTAATACAATATTTCATTCAATTAGACATATGAAAAATGCATTTCCAAACCAAGCCACCACAGAGTGAAGCTTGGAGAGCCGGAGAGCGTGTTATTTCTTCTTGCCTTTGCTCATTCAGTTTACATAAATTTGATTCAAATACCCGTTAATCCCGGTCGCTCCACTGCTCCTCCCTGAAAGGACTTTCAGCCTAAGTGCCACTCACAGCAGAAGAGGAGGAAGAAGCATGAATTAACACAGGTTTCCTAACGAGCAGATTTGCAATGCTCCACTGTGCATGGATCTCTGGGTTTTGTTCCCGCTCTGGGCAGACTCTCCTGTTAAAAATAGGAACTTTCCACAGCGTCACCTCAACAGACAGGTGAAATGCAGCAAGCTGGCTTTGTCCACATAGCAGCTTAGCAGTAAAATCACCGAGGATGCATTGCACAAAAAGACAGGACAAGTATTTCCCCCATTCCCTCCAAAAAAATCACTAAAAATGGAAATTTACCTGCTTTCTTGGTTGAGATTTACCAGCTGATATGTGCTGTGGAACAGGCTTTCCTGTCTTTGGAAGGTACCCCAATAACAGTGCTCCAGTCGTTCCTAAAAGAAGTAGGAGCCTGTTTCCACAAACCAGAGTAGCAACTGCCTGTGGGTTTGCCACTGATTTCCATGGAAGCAGGATCGTTCTCTGCTCTGAGTTTATTAGAGAAAGAGTACTAATGAAGATTTCACTGTGCAGTGGTTTTGCTATTACTGGTTTAATAATGATTTATTGTGATTATTTCATTAAAGTACAGAGTTATAGACAACATACAGACACAAAAGCTAAGCTAAGGACTCAGCAGGAGGTTACTGACCACTGATAATTAGCTGCCCCTCTTTTAAAAGGCCAGTGCTTTGAGGATTCTCATGGTGGGGAAGAGGTGAGGGAAA
>NW_010402896.1:0-20320 GCF_000710305.1 Buceros rhinoceros silvestris | reverse complement strand
GAAAGAGGCAGGGCTTTGTCTAAATAAATTAAAAGAGGATGACAAAAAAAAGTATAGTCATTGCTGGTTTGCTACAGTGTGAGCATTCAAGGGTCTCTAGAGAATCCCGTGTCATCATGAAGGATCATCCTTGAAGATCAGCATGAGTTAATCCATCTGACAAACTGGTGAATACTCTTTTGATCTAAAACGTTTATAAGCTTTGTAGAGGGAACAACACAGGGGAGAGATTTAAAGCCTCAGATGAGCAAAATCTTGTAGGTACATGCTTAACCTTGAGCACCCGCTTCTCTTTCAGAAAGTGGTTGAGCATTTTCTTTTAATCTTGTCAACATTTTCTAGATCCTGTTGTCTTCCATGGAGCCCACAGGTATTACCTGAGGGCTTTGCTGAAGAGTCTTTGCCCTTCCACTGCACTGCTGATCCTTGGACTTCAGCTAGCTCCACCAGTGTCTGTTGTCATTCTTCCTTCAATATTTCTATTTATAGTTTTTTAGGTGAAAGGTCATCATTAAATCATATATTGAATGCTTGCTTTTCAGATTACTTTTTTTTTTTAAATCTCCATTGCATTCCCTGTAATTTACAGCAAACCATCCTTTCCACCACTGATTTATTTTATATGATGTCATCAGTGTGTCTCTAATATACACCTTCTCAGCTGCATTATTCCTGCTCCATGTCAAGAACAGTTCAGGGCTGATCTCACTTAGCTGAAGGAAACCTAGACTCCTTCCTGTGAGCGGGGAATGACTGAGGCTCCTAAACAGTCAAAAGCATTTCAAGAAGATGGTTGAAGTCTGAGGGAGTCCAGCAAGGACTCTGCTGGCACTGTTCTTGCCAAGAAGAAATACACAGTGTCAAGTCCTGCCAGCTTATTTTCTTGTCTGCTGTCTCCTGCCCACCTTGCCAAGAAAAGGAATTGGAAATCCCAGTTGGGTCACCTGCTTGGGCACATACCCACTGGGGCCTCCCTGGTTTCCAGCTCCCTTAAGAGGCAGAACTACCGCAGCTAAGCAGTATATTCCTTCTTATTCTGTTTCACACAAAAGTAGTAGCATCATCGGTCTCCGTGTCCAAAACTAAGACAACGCAAAAGGAAAGCCCCACATTTTGGAGCTCTAAAACTATCTTTGAAAACGTGGTTTTCCAGGCTTCACAAGTAATAATGAGTTACGCTTTCATATCTATATCCTAAGCCAACACTACTGAAACATTCATCAAAAGGCCAGTACGGCAGGGCTTTTCAGCCCACCAGGATATTCCCCCTGGCGATGTACTCAAATTGCAGATGCATACTACAGCACGCAGAGGGTCTGGTCATTGGAGTATCATTCAATTTAAAGAGAATGATGATGGGGGAGAAGCTGACAAGAGAAAAGGATGAGGGCAGTACATTAATGAACTCTCCTAAATCAGTGTGTGTAACCATCTAGCCTCTTCAAAAAGACAGCAACTAGAAAAATAACTCATTGAAAAAGGGATGTCTCTTTTCACAGCTGCAGTTATTGCTCTGGCTGCATGGGCATTCTGTGCAGTGTTTTTAGAGGTAACATCTGACACATTTTTTCTTTTTTGGTAAAGAAAGTGTATTTTAGTCAATGGTATTTATTTATTCCTTTCCTTGCTTAAATAGGAATTGTCATTTAATCAAGATTTCCCTGTCAGCTCAGAGATAATGCACTATATTATTGACACGGTTTTCCTTGTAATAGCTATTAGCAAGCTCACCATTTCTTTGTCCAGAATACACTTTCCTGTACTACTGTCTTTTTTTTTTATTACGTTTGTTTTATTTTGCAGCAGTGAGCTGGTTATAGTTTTATTAAAAACCAGCAATGATAAAACCCAGCACATTCCCAAATAAGTATCACTGTGGTAAATGTAGGAACTGTTTCTATTCCTTCACTTTGAGCAGAAAAATTATGCTGCAACAAGAATTTCAGTAATTAATTGCTACAAGTGATTTTCACAAACATGCTCCTGCTGTGAGACCTTTTGCTGCAGATTAACTTTTACATTCACTTCAGCCAAAAAAAACCCAACTAATAAGCAGTTCAATAACCTCTCTCCCCACTCCACCAAGCTGTTCCTGCAATCAAACTTTTTATTTCTCTATACCCAGCCGTTGTAGGGAAACAGACCAGTTGTGAAGAGGTAAGATAAAACGTGGCAGAGCATTGGTTCTGATTTTCTGTTTGTGTTCTTGGGAAAGGTTTTGGCACGTCCCTGCGGTTTCCATGCGCATTTTCCATGTGGTTAGAACTGCTTCCTGATATTTCTCAAAAGAGCACAATGGGGACTAGAAACATCTGCAACATCTCATTTTTTGAGATCTGCTGGTTAAGTGTCGTTGTTCTGGAGTCATGCACACCCTCTGCCCAAAAGCCAGATTCTGCATGTTGCATTGAAGATGCATCCGTATGTCTGACCGCCATGTGCAAATAAACGGAGCCTACTCCTCCCACTGCCTATGGCTCAGTGGTGTCCTGGCTGCAGGACACCGGCCTCAGTGAACCAGAGTATAACCAACACCACTCCTGGACCATGTGCCCAAAGGAATGCTTATTTGCTCCTTCTGAGCACACAGCAGAGATAAAGCACATCTTTATAATGGACATTATAATAGTCTCTGCTTATCTTAAGGTCTGATCTGGCAGAGAGAGGTGGAGGCTCTTCGGTGCTATTTGGACAGGGTGTCCTATTGTAGGCCTTGGAACTGCAGGTTAAAGATCACAAATATGAAGCAAGCAAATCTCAGAAGTCCAGAAGGTACTTGCTCATGACAAAATAACAACAGACAAAAAACAATTTTTAAAAACTTACTGAGCCATTCCCATGATTTGGAAGGGGCAGATCATTATTTTGGAATGCCTCAGTGAAACAACAGTGACCTCTTGTTAACTGTAACAGGGAAGAGATGATCTCTTGACCTTCTACCTCTGCACCAAAACAGCCTGGACCATTTCCCATACCTCCAGTGGAGCCAGGATTTCACCCAGCTTCTTCCAGTGTTTCCGTGTGGAGCCTGGTCTGTGCATTAACCAAAGAGCACAAGTTTATATTCAGGAAAAAGAAATCTTTGGTGTAGCTTCTACTGGCACAGGAACTGATTGGTGACCCGACAAAAAATAATAAAAAATCAGTTGAAAGATCCAGATAACTCTTCAATGCTCCTTGTATATTGTCAACTGGATATGTTCATGTAAATTGTGGTTTGGATACTTTCAATGTAGATTGCTGTCAGCTGGGGTTTTTTCCATTCCCCTCCTTTTCTCTTTTCTGTCTTATTTTCCTTCCTTTTCTCTTCCTTTCTTCTCTTTCATCGTAGTATAGTTTTACTTTTGTTGCCTGAACCACAAGCATGTAAAAGCAATATATGTTCTGAATTTTCCTTGAATGGATGGCTTGTATATTCCAATTACAATACTCTCCTTTTCATATTCAGAAACAAATCATAGACTGCCTGAACTATGTAAACAGGGGGAGACGCATGTTCATGTCAGGTACCAGAAGATCTTCTCTCCCATCAGCACACATGCTATTCCAGTGTTGCTGTCAGTACTGGGTTCAAGATAAGCGGAAGTAAATGGTTTGTTACACTAGCTGCAGTTCACCTACCAAGATCCTTGCCATAGGATGCTGCAGATGCTAAATGGATCAGGACAAATGCACTGAGGACTACTTGGAGCAAGAATGCCAATTCTGGCTCATGGAGTTCCTAATTCTTATACTATTGGAGCCTGAGAGAGTTCTGAGGATACATTTGCTGCTGCCTTATCTTCCTAGGCATCTGCTGTGGACCACCGGAAAAACAAACAAACAAACCACCACCCCCCCCCCAAAAAAAAAACCAAACCAAAAACCCCAGAATATTGGGCTAGATGGACTATCATTGCAGAGTATTTTTAATGTTTAAACAGCCAGGCAAAAGGGAAGTTGGCAGACCTCAGAATGTGAAGTCTTGCAGCTCCTGGCAGCAGGATCATCACGGTCGATGTTTCCCAAACAGTTTGCTGTGTGGCCCAACCAGAACCTGATCTTGTAACACTGTGTGGAGAACTGCAGGATGTTTAGTTTTGATTCCAAATGTGAAAGAAAGCAAATATCAAACTCCTCCAAGAAACAGAATTACCAGTCTCCATCCAGCTGCATTAACTATTCATGGCTTCACTGCACATACAATTTTATTTCACATTCCTCTAGTGTGCTGCTTCCCAAATTGTGCTAAATGCACCATGAGCACTACAGAAGCAGCCTCAGAGCATCATGCACTGCCCAAATATTTGCCAATATTTGCCTCTGCTTGCCAACGTCAACAGCATTGCCAAGAACAAGCCCAGTTTGGTATCGCTGCCCTAGGATCTGTCAACCCATACAGCTATCTCATTATGAAATGTAGCTAACCATGAAAGATCCCGCAATGAATAAATGGACCTCATCTCATGGGGTAAACGAGACTGACCTGTGCCTCAAAAAACATTTCAAGCATACTTGCAGTCTTGGAGGTTATCAGGATTGTCTCCTGGTTCACAGAACGGGCTAGGAAATACCTCACATTAAGTGGGTAAGAGCTTGCTTTGCAAGGATCATCCACAAGCAGCAGGTGCAGCAATGCACCACCTTCTAGCAACGCAGGAGGAACCCTCTGAGGATTGAAGGGGAGCTGAAGATCTAGCTGGGATTTATTTCGATCTGGTTTGCACTTCTTTCATTCATGCCTTCTGTGAGACATTTTGCAGTCTTCCTTGTGAAAGGCAGACATCTGCACCTTAAAAAAATGTTGATAGAGAAGAATACTGTGTTTGAGAAATGCAGATTTTCAGCAAATCTTCTGGAAAAAAAAACCCTACAAGATAAGAGACCTAAGTCTGCTGTCCAAGATCCATGCTGCAGAAGTCCAAGCTCTCAAGATGAACCTAAAAGTGTGCCAGATGTCTGACCAGGGAGTGTCTCACCCTTGGCATAAAATGTCCATCCATAACTTCCAGTTCCTGAATTCTTTGCTGACAACAGCAAGGAAGAAAGCCAATTAATCTCTTTTATGATATGTTAGAAGATGTTTATAGGAATGATTTCTAAACTACACTGACCTGACGAAAAAACTTTTTAGTGGTACCAACCTAGGAGATGTCTGAACCTTTTGTTTGGACCTAAAAGCCTTGGCACTGTGTAGTAATCTGTTTATCTGACTCTCTGCATCCCCTTGGGCCTCTTTGGAGGAGGACAGCTGAGTCACTAAACAGAATCTGTTTTCAAAAACAAATTTCTTTTCCTTCTGTATGTAACAATAGCTCTCGTGTTTTATTATCCTCTTCTCATTTGTCTTTTCAGGATGTATATTCCTCCCTTTCTTCTCTTTAACACCTTTCCCTCTAATCTTGAAAGCAGAAGGTTATTTCCCCTCTGGATGAATTGGAGTGCCTCCAGACCACACCAGCTCCTCCATCCGAGAAGCCTCACATCACAGGAATCTAACATTTCTTCTGCTAAAAGTGTGCTTTCAAAGTCCTACTTGTTCCTTCACAGAACCTATAAGAAAGTCAGCTGCAGCCCTCTCTTCCAGTCTTGTTCTTCCCGTGAGGCTGCTACATGTGTCACCAGTAGCAGCTAATGAAAAGCAGCCTTCCCTAGGTGGGACTCAAACTGGCCAACTTGATAGCCATATTTTTTCTTATGTTTGTTTTGGGGTATTTGTGGTTTTTTTGTTTTTTAATCCTACAGGCAGTCTTGCCTAATTCAGAGTTGCCTTTCAGAAGCAGCTGCTGTTTTGCCAGCTTCCAGACGGTGTCTCACAGATCCCAGTATCCTTACCCGCTTGCTGTCCTTCATCCTTATCTCCAACATTTCTTCAGGGAGCAGCTAGGAACACACAGCTTGCTCTTCTAATGAAAATGTGAATATTTGTTCCTGAGTCTTTGCAGGTAAGGAAAAGCTATCCTTCATCACACCAGAACCACCGTTGTGTCCGTCTTGCTCTGCAGGCAAAGTGGACAGCGTGCAGCTACGTGGGCACCACCAAGGCATGTGAGCAAAGCTGTCAAATGGGGACTGATGGCTCCATAACCTCTTTGCAAATGGCATCTGAGACAGTAATACCTGAACTTCATCTCTCTCACAGAGTGCTTAAAACTGTATTCTTTCAGCGGAATGTCAGACTCATCCATTCTATGTGTGAAGTGTCACTTCTCTCTTCACACTTACACGTGGCATCCAGCCTTTGTACTTGCTCACCGGACATGGATTACACAGCCGGGCTTGTGGCTGTGTTCTCAGAAGTAGATGGGTTTCAGCCTTATGCAAAGGGCCCTAAATCTGCTAAAATCAAAACTGCCCAAACAGTAGTTACAAATTTAAATACCTCTGTGAATGTAGACCTTAAGTACTGTACTCCTTTTAGTGACTCACAAAGAAACAGGTGTCAAGAGAGCAAACTATGTGTTCCCTTCTCCAACACATACATGCCTTACATGGATGGATATATTAATATTGCCTTTTGTAACCTTAATACCTACAACTGTAGTGTGCCCTGGTGTCCTGCCTTCTGCTGCTGCTGGCTGGCTTCTTTGCTTTTTTGTCTTTCTGTCTTGTCCCCTTCTTTTTTCTAAATGTGTTTTACTATAACCCTGTCATTAAAACCCTACTGAACTTTCCTATTGTGCATTAAGCAACGCGTCTAACTTTAGTTAATTTGCAGTAGATATTCAGGTCTATCTGTCCTAATTCTGCAAAAAAACCAACTACCTGATATTCTGACACCATCTAAATATAACAAATATGATGAAGAACGTGGACATTTATTCACAGACCATTCAGCTCACAGGCATGAATTTTCCAGTACCTGCCTCCCACACCTGCTAAATTCATCTTTAAGTATAATTGGTTTTGTTGTCATTTTATTTGTGCTGGCTTTTCACAGCCCAAAATAGGACTTGAAGGACGTACTCAGCTAAGACTCTGCATCCACTAAGCAAGAGCAGTTATTTCTAACCTCTTGGTGCCTCGTTCCCAGGAGTGAAATCCAGAAGCAGATGTTGACTGGGGCTGGTGGGCGCCTCGAAGCAGCCCACTGCATGTGCAGACCCAAAGCTAGAATCAGCTTTAGACCTTTCCACAGCTGGGCAGCTGCTAAAGGAGAGGAGACTGACCTAGAGCAAACTGACCCTGTTTGAGGTACCTCAATGCTCTCTTTTCTGCCTAACTGAAAGTTAGTAAGAAATTCTGAAAAGTAGCAAAAACAAGCACAGCACTGAAACTGTGCCTCCTCTTAATTTTTTTTTCCCAAAATTCATATTGGGTTTAGGGGTTTGAGTCCCTCCCTGTTCCCGCTCCAGCTCCATGAATGCAGAGGCTTGTATTCCTTCAGGTGCAACAGGAAATAAATGCCAGTATTTGCAGCCTTCTCAGTCTTTCAAGTCAAAGAACATGTAATTCTACACTCCTGCAATATTATATTTGGCAAGGTCTAAGCACTATCGCAGCCCATAAACTACAAAGGAAAAAGAATTTGCGATTAGGTATTTCTGAAGGCAGAACCCATCCATACATTTTGGAGGTGCTTTAATTTCACAGCTCTACCTTTTGAATATTCAGCATAAATTGAGGCCCATTTTAGAAAAATCTCTGCTCTGTTTCACTTCTAATCATTTGCTGAGCTGGAACTAAAAGTAAAGTTTGCTGGTTTTCCACACCAGCAAATTGCTCAACCCTCTCATCTTGGTTTAACCCTCTGCAACCCCATGCTGTTTCCATTGCATTCTGATAGTGATAATTTTTACTTCAAAATGAGTAACAGTCTTTTCCAGCAATATTTAATGAAGTTGCAAGCAACAAAATATTCCTTTTTTAGACTAAATCTTTCCCTCTTCAGGTATTTAGGGCACACTGTGGAGCGTGGAAAATGGACTGAGTGTTATGCAAATTTTTATTAAGCAAAGCATACTTCGTTGACTTGGATTAGAAACGTTGATTAAATTCACTAGTGAGATTTGTTTCCAGTGTGAGACCTTTCCATAACACTTGTTCATTAGGGGAAGGGTTGTGATCAAAGCACTAGACTCTCCTTTCATGTAGGTTCCTATTCTGTGGTTCCATATAGGCACAGATGGATGCGGAGGGACTGAAGCTGTCTGTGTGGTCTGCAAATTGCCCAGGCCTGAGCCAGCTCCATTCCAGAAGGTGGAAAGCCAGATCAAAGTGGAGTTATGCTGAAGCCAGTAAGACTCGCTGGGAGTTCTACTCTACCTTTGCTGTTACCTTCTGGACCTGAGCTGGCTTGTGTCTGCTAGCCTGGAGCACAAGCAGAAGCCTCCAAGTCTTGGACGACTCCCTCCCTCCAGAAAAAAATCCATTATGGGCCAAAAGAATCTGCTGCAGAGTTCAGGCTGTGCACAGAGGGCAATTCCTAGTTTCTAACAAACAAGTAAGGAAACAGAAAAAGCTTAATTCCCAGCGTGGCCCTCCCAGGTGTACGCTGCCCTGGGAAACGAGTTGGAAGTTTTCAGCCCAGCAAGGGAATCTCAGGCATTCCAGGCTGGGGTGGGGGAATGGGTTGCCATGCCCCAGCTACATTAAGCCACTGCTTGCAGTTTTCCCATGGGCAGTACGAACATATGGGACAGGGTACAGCAGGTAATGCTGTGCTTGCCCTGAGCAGCAACATCCAGCTGGACAGCAGCAGAAGCCGCAGCTATTTCCCCGGGGAAACAGCACTGCCGCTCAGAGCTTGCTGCAGCATCCTCCCTCCAGCCTTGTGAAACTGGTGGTGGTCCCAGAAGGATAGTACCCGATGACTCCATCCAGGCTTCAAACAACAAAGGCTGGAGAGCTCGATGTGATGGGGAATACGAGACAGGAGGAATCCCTTCCTGCCAATAATGGCAGACAGCTGCCCAGAGGGGAACTGCAATTTCTGCAGGAGCTGCTGGATATTAACTAAGAAGCATTTGAATCCCTGGTGTAATCACACCACATCCAGCAGAGTAAAAACCAGGTTATTCCCTCTTGCCTAGTACATTTAGGCTGTAAAAACCTGTGGAAGAGATTGCTACCTGTTGACTGTACACAGAATGCTGATCTACAGCTGCCAACACACTCATGATCAGAAATCAAGGCAGCAAGGTGGGGGCTGCCAGCAGATCCATGGGGCTCTCAGAAACAGCACTGCACTCCCACCAGGCAGTCAAGCAAACAGTCATCCCTAGATGAGACAAGGTCTCTTGTTGTGGGCAAGCTTTGCCGCTCTTCGGCGTTCATACACTTGTTGAACAGCTTTCACCCGGCAAGAAGGAACAGTGGTATGCACGCCTGGGGCCCAGCTCTCTGGTTACACAGCATTTAGTCCAACCCTTAGTGGAAAGCGTTGGCTGCATCACACATTGGCCAGTGCAATGACCGAACATTTCTGGAAAAGACCAAGTATCAAGTCTCACTCCTGCTCTCCTAGTACCTGTCATGCAACTACTTCCAGGATCCATCTTAGGAGTGATTAGGGGGTTTGGTCCTCTCTCTCCCTTTTTGTATGCTAAAGGCACACAGGCTAGGTTCTCTGGTCTGCTGGTTTAAGCCTTTCCTTACCAGCATGGCAGTTTGTCCAGCACCAGTGTGGCATGATGGCCATGGCCTCATCTTATGCCCCACATAAGGTCATGCCAGGGCCCTGTACAACACATTACCTGCCCTTAATCTAGGATGCCAATACTGTGTTCAAATTATTTTTCAACTTTTGCTACAAATCCTTCATTTAATGTTAATGCAAGGAGGTCATCACAGACAGAGCTTGTGCTGAGATATTTTCATTACATACAGTAATAATTCTGATTTGCCGGACTGTGCAAGGTCGCAGGCTTGGATGGTAATGCATCCTCAGAGCATATGACTCCCAGTGTACTAGAGAAGGATGATTTTGTAGCTTAGGTATTGATCTGAATGAAAGGGTTGAAGTCCCACACAGCTGAGCTGGGAAATCCTGGGAGTACCTGAAACCAGTGGGCAGCAAGCTAATGTACAGTCATCTCTCCTGGCAGCAAGACACCCGCTATACATCACACCAACTACACATCCCTTGAAGCAGGTATTGCTAACGTCCACATAGGGAACACCCAGACTGTTGTGGCCTTGATCACAGTGTGCTGTCACTGAGACAAGGATGGTGTAGAAACCTGGGCACAGAGCATCAGAGCTGCCCTAATTGCAGGCAGTGGCACTGTTGTAAGCCTGGGTCCTCTGTGGAAGTCCTGGATGGAAGGAGTGGGCAAGAGGGCAGGTTGGGTGATGGTGGCTACTGGGACAGTCTACAAGGGACAAAGATCCCACTGCCAGTTCTGCTGCAGGCCTGCCATGGCCACTGAAGCAGCAGTGAACACCAGCTGTGATCTGGCCAAAACACCCCCAGTTCCAAACACAGGAGAAGATGGGTGCTGCTCGGGGCGCAAGCCAAGGTGGTGGGGAGGGGACACAGCTTGACAGTGGCCAAGTGCAAAGCATCTTTCACCTTCAGCCATAGGGGTTTATCTTCTTCCCCAGAACTCATTTCATCTAGCTTTTTCTAAAGAATGCAACTTTTTTAAAGTGTTTGGTTTTGTTGGGTTTGGTTTTGGGTTTTTTTGGAGAACTATTGTATTATACCCAGAGGATGTATTAAACTTGCCTTCATTCTGCCGGTTTGTTGGAAAGAGGCAGCTGGACAGCAGGTAAAATTCCCTGGGTGGATTTCAGGAAAATGCTTTACTGAAAATAAAGAGGTAGACCTTCAGCATTAAAAAAGGAGAAGGAAAAGAAAAAGGGTAGTCAGGGTTCTTTTAGCAGGATTCCTATAAGACAGCACAGATACTATTAGTAAAAGAAAAGTATCAGCAGAAAAATGTTCACAACTTAGTGCTGATGATTTAAGAGTAGTCAGGGATGCAGCAGACATTTTAATGTGCCAGCAGCAGAAGGCTTTAAAAAAGTTTGTGATTTAAAGGGAAAGTTATCAATGTTAAAACAACAGTTTGTATCTCACTCACTTTCTCTTTTTCCTGCTGGGTCTGTCTCTCATCTGTGAAGTGCAGGAGCAGGATTTTTTCTATTTTTTTTCCTTTTATTGGAAAAGTGAGTCTAAGAGTAAGCATGTTCACAGTCACAGGGTGAATTCTATTTCCAGTAGACACATGTTTTCTGGTGGTAGTTTTCCTGACAGAGGCAGGTCAGACAGCCTCCATGCTGTGACAGTACAATGGCATGCTCCTGCTCTCCCTGTACTAGTGGGTAAAAGGAGCTGAAAAAGCCCTTGCTGATGTTTGCCAGTAAGCAGCTATAACCAAAGAGGAAGATTTCTCCTTGAACTGTGCTTTGACTGTGAGGTCTTAGTCAAACACCTTCCTGGCTCAGCCTTCCTTGAGGAGATGACTCTAAGGCCACGTTCACTGCCTTGTGCAGGTACACACCAGTACCTGCTGGAGCAGACCAAATTACTCTGTGCTTGTAGCCATGCATGCTGGCACATCTACACCCAAACCACTATTAGAGAAGACAGGGGATCAGCAGACACGTTGTACATATTGTCGTGGGCAGTGGCCAAAGGCAGGGTCCACAGGCATGGAGGGCTGAGGTATTTGCATGCTTGCTGTGCTGGTTGCAGGACCATGAGGCATGTGGAGCCTGCAGATGGTGCTATTTAATTGTTAAAATCACTCCACCTCCCCATCATAACCGCCCACAGGCTTTGATTTTACGGGAGCAACAGTGACGTTGAGGAGCTACAGCCACTCAGGGCTGCGATCCAAGCGATCCACACAGGGGCGAATCACTCACTGGACAACAGGAGTGATAAATCTATCACTATGACAGTACAGTTTCCTTTTCCCAGTCCCAGAATAGGACAAAAGACAGTAATATCAAGAAAAGAACAACACCTGCTGACATGGTGTGAACACAACTTCAACTTCTCCTGATTCAGCTGGAGGGGGCTGTACCTTTGCAGACAGTGAGACATAGTCATATTTTAGAAGCTCTCTGATGGGGTTCTGGGTGACCTCCTGGTTGTTTAGCAGGTATGCATTCTATATCCCGAGGTACTCCACCATTGATAAGAAGTACCAATAGACCATAGACAAGGTCAATCACAAAAGCAAAAGAGGCAAATGAGTTTAGATAAAACTTTCAGATTTCTAAAAGCTCAGCACACCTAACAATGCCAATTTCTTCTGCAAATTTCCCACAGCCTGCCTGACTCCCTTGTCAGCTGAAAGGAACTTGAAAATGTTGCCTAGTTCATTGTCTTCTATGGAAACACTCCACCAGCCTGAAAATTATCTCTTGAAGAACTCTTGAAGAACTTAACTCCTTGTTCTGTCCTTGGGACTCAGCCGTGTGGTAAGGCTGTACAGAACACCCCATGCTTACTGGAGGTACAAAGGGCAGGATGTCCAATGGATTGTCACAAATTCTAGAGCATAAATTTCCTGTCCCTTTCACTGAGACTCTGTACCTTTAAACTGCACTATCTCTGCTGCAGTGCTTTTCTGCAGCCTTTTGGGGAGAGGAGAAGAGAAGGAGTGAGGAGGCAGGAAGATGGGGAAGGGAAAGAAAAGCAAAAAACCCCAGCAACCTTTGGTATCAAAAGCCTGCCAAGCTGAGGAAGGAGGGGTAAAAAAAAAAAGGTGGAATGAGGAAGAGGACAGAAATGTCCTGCAGGGTGAGATAATGAGATATGGAGGAGAACTGTCATGAAGATGTATCAAAATTTCAGGTAGTTCCTGGCATTTGTAAACTTATTGAAGACATGGTTTCATTCTTTCTTTTTGGGACCTGTTGAAGAAGTAATTTGCTAAGCAGAAGGACATATTTGGTGTCTATGACAAGGCTTCTCAAATCCTTCCGAGCTCAGGATCTCTCAGACTAGCACCCCAGTCCCCTTCCCTTTGGAGTTTTCCCACAGTGTCCCTCTAGGTGCTGCAGCTCAGCAGACCATCCCTCCTCACTGCAGGTGTAATCACCTGATTGCAGGTGTGATGTCTCCCCATTCTAGAGAAACAGGCTTCTGCCAGCAGCAAAAGAAATGTAAATATCTCTGATCACCTACACTGGAGGTGCTGCACCACTACCACTTAACCAGCATCTTTTTAACACTTTTCTGCCTTGCCTTTTGAATGCTTCCCCTCTGCATGCACCCCAAGTGATCATGACCCAACAGCCGAGAAACAACTGAGTAGCACAACCATAGAATTAATGCCATTGCAGAATTTTTTTTTTTAGACCTAACTGAAATCTTGATTAAGACATGACAATCCTCTGAAGTAAACAACAATCCAGATTAGATATGAACTGAGACTTTGTACCTTATGGTATGGTGATATGATTTTAATCAATCAAAGTAGTGCATCTAAAAAACTTGTGACCTGTCAGCGGACCAAAAGTATTAGCTTACTGTAATCCAGTTGTAAAGTAATAATAGTTTAATTTAAACTGTGATCCTTCTCCCCAAACACTCTTGATCTTTATCCCACAAATCATTCCGTGGTCTGCAATTATCACAGATGCAGAAACCCATTGCTGAGTTAATTCATTGTTGAAGTGAACAAATTTTACAGCCAATAAGAACCTTAGAACATTCTAACTCCACTTGAAAACTATCCGGAGAGGATAGGAAATATGGATTGACTTAACCAGTTGTGTGATACTATGAAACTAACACACACGCACCTTCCACATCAAGACGAGTAATGAAAATGTATCTTGCATCTTGAAATTACCAGAGAAAAAGGTAGTTCTACTTAAGGCCTGGGAATTCAATTTTTCTGTAACTGGGAGAAAGCCAAACATGTTCGCATTATCCCTAAAAATGCCTCTCTACGAATGTAGGAGGATTTTCAATTCACATCCTTTTCTCCCAGTGGCAGAGAAAGTCTCCAGAGGGCTGAAATACAGAGCTGGATGGATTCCACTCATCTCCATCACCCGTACTTACTGTCCTCTGTGAAAGGTTTCATTTTCTTTCCTTTCCACTCCCAGATTGACTAAACAACACTTTTTTGAGGCCTCTGTGGAGGAAGTGTACAGCACCCTGGTTTCAAGCAATGAGGCTCTATGAAATCAACGTAGCCAAAGGAATGGGTTACCAGTAAGGTATCTGATACGTCCCAAACATCAACGGCAAAGGACAAAGCATTCCCCCACTGAAATTTTAGGATTCCTAGTAGATCACAGAAAGATCATTTCTTAGCACGACACTATTGATTTTTTTTTATATTTGTACTGCAGTCTGGAAGGAATTCTAAAGTAATTTCTAGTAAAAATGGTGAAGTGATATATTGTGATGAGAGTAGAATGTTTACATGGGAAAGCTCACCCACATTCATAAAGGGTGCTCAGATAAATATCATACATAGTCAGTTTCAAAAATATGCCTTTAGAAACACAAATTTTACCCCTGCAACCCTCCTTTTGTAAAAAAAAAAAAAGAAAAATCCAATATCCTGGGATCCTTGGACAATGCTAATATTTTGGGGAACATGGTAGACAATAAAATCACTACAAGCTTCAAGGGCAACAGGTGGCAAGGTGTGTAGATTTGAAGGCATGAACACTGGATAACAAAAAAAGGAACAAGAAGGTGAAATTCGAAAATTTCGAAGGTTCCCCTCTCGAAATAGAGCATTGTAAGACTGCCCCAGACTACCAGCTGCCTCTGTCTCTGCCGGTAAATTACAAGGACCCTGTGCTTACCTGCAAGCACTGAGGATGTCTCTCACGAAATAGTCTATGTCCATGCCCATAAACTATCTTAATTACTAAACCACAGTGGCTGCAGATGAGCTGCCTGTTGGAATGGCTGACGGCTTGTGTTAACCCCAAACTGTGCTCAGACGTAGCCTGGCTTGAGCCAATTTGTCTCATTGATCCAGGCCAAAACCACTCCAGACACTGTGCTAACAATTTAACACCGGGGCAATCAAGTTCAAGCACCCAGAAATGATTCTGGTTTAATTTACTATTCTAGATGCAGCCACTGCGTCCAGGCTTTAGAGATGCATTGGTAAGAAAAGGCTGATAAATGGGAAAAGGCTCAGGAGAGGGCCACAAAAGCAATCCATAGTCTATAAAACTTGGTGAGATGCTCAAAGAGCTTTACTTGTTAACTTTCAGGGACCAAAAGGTGTTGATCGTGATCTACAAGGACCCATATAGGAAAAAGATTTCCTGAAGACAACTATCCTATACTTCAGGAGTTAAATAACATGCTGATATCCAGGAGCTAGATAAATTCAAGCTGCAAATAAGGCACATTTTTAAGTATTAGGTGAATTAAATATGGAACAAATTAACGAGTGTGTTCCGATGGATTCTTCATCATGTGTGATCCTTAATTTAATTTGTTTCTAAAAAAAAAAAAACTTGTGGATACAACAGATGCTTGGGGGCTTGTAAGGAAAGAGTATCTGAGTTTCTTTGACTTGTGTTATACGAAAGCCAATCTAGATTATTGTACTGGTACCTTCTGATCTTGAGTCTATGATTTGACGACAAGGATGCTGTCAATACCTCCAAAGTCTAAGTAGTAAGACTTCCTGCTAGATCTAGGAAAAAAAAAAAAAAAATTACATGTGGAGTTGTAATCCAAGCTATGTAGCGAAGCAGAAGCAATATAGGCAAAATAGATCTAGGAAAAAAAAAAAAAAAAATTACATGTGGAGTTGTAATCCAAGCTATGTAGCGAAGCAGAAGCAATATAGGCAAAAATTACTGTCCCTTATTGGTGCCAGCCTCTAGCTGGAGTAAAACTGCTGTGAAAAACAGAAGTCATTCTTGATATCGCTGTGCAAAAACTACCTAGTTTTATTAACACAAATATGTTACATCTGCTCTTTCTAACAGTCTGAAGAAAGCAAGATCCACTCTACCTGGCACCTACATTTCACTGAGAACACTGGAATTACCATGCCAAAGAATTCTGTCAGAATTTCTGCCCAATAGATGTTTGCACATCCCAATCCAAACCAAACACAGCAGGAGCTAATTGGCATGCTCTACCCTACCCTCAGATATAAAAACATAGCCATGATCCATATTATTGTTGTGTAAACACAACGATAGCTGCTTTTGGAATAAGTTTTCCGCTTGGATAAGAAACTGATGACACAGATAGATGTGTTTCCTTAGACATTAACTTATTCATGAGGCAAAAGTATGAAGGAGAATTCACTAGAGAGAGTTAGAGGAACAGAGCTCCTATCCAGTCCTTTTCTGGGTGGTGTTTGTCTTCAGACATGAAGGGAAGCAACTGGAGCCCCTTTTGGCCCCATGACCATTTCCTGTTTTCTTGAGTAGCTGTGGGAATACAGCTATGGGCACTGTTTTTTTCTTTCCCAGGTCCTCACCCCTGACCCATGAGACAGGCTGTGGTGATGGCAAAGGGAAAAGCCCACATCCTCACCATTCCTGTGTCTCAGCTCAGGAAGCAAGATGTCGGTATATGCTGCACTGTCCAGATAACTTTTGCTCCCCTTCAGGGATACCACCAAAATCAAGTATCTGTAGAGCCACCGCAGAATCCCATCTTTGCAAAGCATAATCTTTCTTGCTAGCTCTCCATACAGCATCTCAAACCTTGGCTTTGTGGGACAGGAGATCTCTGGAGTCTCTTGCTTCATTGGGCTGTCAGTTAGCTCCGGGTGCCAGTACCATTTGCTAACAGAGGAGTTGTAAGCAAAAGGTTTTTGTGGCTGATTTTCCCATGCTGAGACATTGGCTGAATGCTCCATGGACCTACTTGTTTTAGAAAGGTCTGTAATCTTTCCTTTCCAATTCTGTAATAGCAGACATTCAGGTAATGTTTCAAAGTAGGTGTCGATTTCCAAAGTTATTTGGAGCAGCAAAATGGAAACATGAATGAATAACAGCTGAAAACAAGTTAGCCAAAAGAAGTTCACTGGGTGATTTTTAGATGAAATCCTGGGAGAAATACAGTTCATATCCAAAAACCTTAAGATCTAATCCAAGCCATGGAGAGGAAGGATGCTGCAGCAGAAACACAGAGATCACTCTTCCACAAAAGAAATGTGAGAGAAGAAAGCCTCTGGACAAGATATGGATGAAAGATTTACAATACATGCAGTAACGCTGCAGTCTGTGGATTAAAGGAAAGCAACCTCAACCGTGTTTTCCCTGCAAGAAAATGGAACAACATATATAGTGAGAAGTGCCTGAGAAAAGACGGTGACGCTGAGGCACAGGGAATACCTATCCAGGTGCAGTTAAAGTCAGCTCTTCAAAGCATCACATCTTCTGCCTTTGTGTGGCTGATTTACACCACACATGTCAAATAGACCTACGGTGTCTTGTCGCCCTCCCAGTTATGCAGCAATAAAGCTATCTAGTCAAAATGTACTTTCCCTCAAGTAAAGAAATTGCCTTTATGTGAGCCTTTGCTGAGAAAATAATTAGCTCATTGCAAGACACATCTCTACAAAGGCAAATCATATATCCCACTACCCAAATTACCTCCACACCAGGAACTAGCCCAATATGTAAAGGTTCTGCCTGAAAAACTTCTGACATAAAAATGGTGTGGGGAAGGGGAGATAAATCCCTGCAAATCTTGTGTTTTTGAAATGGCTGGTTGTTGGGATTCCTTGGCTTGAAGTAACATCCCTCTGAGAGGAAAGATATCTGTGATACTGCCTCCTGGTTCTGCATGCTTCCTGAGTATGTACCCTCTGTCCAGCACTTCATAATGATGACAAACCCCACGTCCCTCCCTGAAACTGAAAGGACTTTAATGCTGTCAATAACTTTTTAAAAATGAGATTCCTCTGAACATTTAGATTTCTGTTGGTGGAAGGTGTCAGGTTAATAATTAATTTAGGATAACAAAAAGCCACCTCTGATGGCAAATGTTCATCACCTTACTTCTGTAGCTGTTATTGCATGGAATTAATCCAGCTTTTTTCTCCACAAGTTTTAACGGTTTTTGTAGTTGAGTGTGATCTACTCAGGCAGTAATTAATTACCTTACTTTATACAGAGGGACATTGTACACTTTGTATTTTATGACTTACACTGTATAGGTTGTCTTAATTTTGCTTCTTATTCCTTTTTCTTGTTGCACTAGTTGTCTCAGGATTGCCCAAAGCCTTATAATGTTTTATCATGGAGCAAAACATTTATGATATTTTGGAAACAGTTATTTAGATAAAATAAAAGGCATGCTGAACAATAAGGAATTTACCTTTCAGCATTGTTGAAAGGGTTAATATTTAATAGGACCACAACCTGCTTCATAGGGACTTCATACACCCAGATGAGGTTTTGTGATCTACTATTCTCGGTGAGCAGCCGTTAAAGCACCCTAATCCCAAGCGGCACAATAGGGATAATAGAAGCTTTGCAGCATGGTTTTAAAGACATTTTTAGCGTATAATATCTGACAAATCCAGCTGATACACAGTATTAAATTACCAGTGTGTCAGTTGAGAAACAAGCTCCATCAGCCAGGGCAGCATGAGTTGGAGCTGGGATGACTTTAGCTCTTCCCCAGGGAATTCCACATCAGCAGGGAGCACAACTTTGCAGCTCCCTCCAAAAGTATTTTGCCTGTATGCGGCAGCACAAACTGGTGGCCAAACATCTGTATTCCTTCAAAACCTGACCCTTTTCTGGGACACATGACACACATTTCAAAGTGTCAGCCACATGACTTCTCCAATACATCTTTCACATGGTCAAGTACAACAGAAGTAGAGTGTTTTGTAAGAGTTGTGACAACAACCTCCACAGACACCAAGAGCACTCTCCTGCTGTTACACTCAGCCAGGCACTGTTGCCGCTCCACTGTTCCCGTCAGCCTGCAGCATCCCCCAGCAGCATGCCAGTGCTGGGTGAGCTAACACTTACCTACACAGCCTGCAACCCGTCCTGAGAAGATGGAGTTTATGTGATTGTGGCACTTCAGGGAATTCCAAGTGAAGCTCAGCTTAACAATTAAAGGAACAGGGTTTTAACAGCCTCTCATCTCTGCAAGCTGAAGCAGGTTCGTGAATATCTGTGTGTTTGAGGCTAAGATTATTTATTGGCTAAGCATTTTTCCCAAGAGAATTGGATAAAGAAACTTTGATGGCATCATATGTTCTCAGACTACCCAACATTTTATTTTATTCATTTATTGTATTCATAAATAAAAATGCCTCATTAACTGCACAAATGAATTTCCTCTCCAATTATGTTTACCTTTTATTATATATTTTAATATAGAAAAACAAGTAAGCACTGACATAAAATATTGCACTCTGCTGAATTCTCTGTGTTTATCTAAAGTATTTTTTCCAAAGTTCTTTGCAAAGCCTTTAAACACTCAAGTTTATTCCTCTTCAGAAGCAAATCTTCAGCAGACTGGAACATCCATCCTTCTAACTACTAGTAATACAAATTCTGAATATACGGGACTATTATTCATCACAGAGCTCTCTAAGCTCTGCAGAAATTAAGAAAATAAATTATAAAAACAGACATATAAAATAAGCCCATGTCTTAGAAAGCCTGTGAGTACATGAGATAATAATATCACAGTCTTAGATCCGTTCAGGAGGAACATGCTACTTGCACACGTTGATGTTTCTGGCCTTGAAAACAACAGAAAAAGAGGGTGGGACGGGTTCTAAATTTTCCCCAGATCTCAGAATAACTGCTTTTGAGTGTTTCTAGTATTGTCACAGACATGATCAGTTAAAGATATGAGAGACACCACACTTGCAGGGAGAGAGAGAATCTAATTTGTTAGAACTCTTGCTGTTAGATCACCCTATTTGCTGTGACAGTGTCCTCAGGAAAACAAGCCAGTAAATCTTTCTGGGTGTTGCTTTCCAAGTGTGAGAGTGTGAATCTTTATTATGCTCCTTTTATGGACAGGGACTGGGCTGGGGGCAAAGGAACTTGTTAAAGATGCTGCAGTGAGTCACCGGAAGGGCTGTCAGCACCCAGCCCTCCCTCCTGCCTGATGGTTTAGAGGAAGTCTTTACCGACATCCTTGCAAAATTAAAACTCAGGGCCTCATTCCTTCAGGTAGTTACTGACACACTAAACTTCAAGCATGGGAGTGGTTCCATTAAAGCAAATATGCACTTTTGTGCTTCATGTTGAACATCTTTGCAGAATGCCCAAGCCAGCCCAGTCACCAAATCCAAGTTTAAGAGAGCAGTGTCACTATCCAGAGTGGTGTCACTAACTGCGGACATTTACTGACCCTCTACTCTGTGCCAGCTGCTGTGTGATCTGCTGACAGGCTCTGAAGCACTGCCCCTGGCGAAAATAACGTTAATTGGGTGTGCCACCCACCCCACCACCC
>NW_010402895.1:79811-94896 GCF_000710305.1 Buceros rhinoceros silvestris | reverse complement strand
CTTCTGCGGCGACGGGGTGGTAGGTTGAGGACTGCGAGGCTGGAAACACGCGCGCGGTGGTAGTCCCCGAAAAATGTATCTTAGGAAGAAAGCTCGGGAACATAACGGCGCTTTCCCGGCACGCGTGTGCAGCGCAGGCAGCGCTGTGTGGGTCTGTGATGGCTTAGCCCAAAATAGGCTAGAAAAAACAAACTGTAAATGAGAGTTGGCTAGCGTGCCTCTACTGCCAAAGAGAAAGCTTGGAAAAAGCAAAATATTGTTTTGGTTTTGTTGCAGGTCTGATATTTATTTTGTTGTTGTTGTTCCTGCTGCACGTTGTTTTAAGTTGAGGCATGAGATGCTGAAGCAGATACCGGGGGCCCAGTGATTTAGGAGACCAGACAAAAGAAGGCTGTCTGTCATCTGCTGCTTAGTCTTCTTGTTCTTTCACTGACATAAAGCATCCTGAGGTAGCATTATCTGAACGGTGCTGCTGCGCATGTTATCTCCTGGTATCACTGCATTGTGTTTGGTTTTGATACTGGTTTATTTGAATTTGTGGAATTTGTTACCAAGAACAATGCCAAGGAGTTCTTGTCTGCTCCGCCTGGTGCTTCGCTTGGTCTTTGGCACACTACTTATAGCCTTCTTTACTGTTTAGAGCATTAATTCCCACTGACAGCTGAGCAGGGAGAAAAGATACCTTGGTGGAAGTGTGAGGTATCTCTGAGCTGGCTGGGCAGAACAGCTGGAGGTAGTGCCAGGAAGGCCGGGCAATAGCCCGGGGGAGTGAGTGGGTGCAGCAGTGCCTGGCCTTGCAGACCCTCTGTAAGGGCCCTCCCACAGCTCTCACCCATCGGCTGTCCCACTGGGACATTTTTCCTTACAGTCGATCTGGCTGGCAGATGTATGTCAACTTTCAGAGCTGCTTTGTCCCAGTGAGAGGATATGAAATGCCTGTGCTGCAGCCATGAGCTGTGGCATTTGGTTCGCCCTCCACAGCCCTACCAAGGAGGTGTGCTCAAGTACGTGGGCATTACAGTTGTTCACATATTGTGTACGCGTTCGATGTATTGCCTTCAGCTTTTCAGGACTGCAAACGTTAAGTGTAAGATAGCATTTGAAATCAGGTATCTTTTATTGTCCTCCTGCAAGATGAGAACAACTGAGAATAGCTCATTCATATTTGTAAACCAGAGAGTTTCAAGAGTAACTGCCAAATTTCAATTGTGAGGCTAACGTCAGGTCATGGTTATAAATCTCTCTGTCCCCGTATGAAAATAGCTTTCACCAATCATCAGTCTTAAATTTGTTAAGTGCATTTAACTTTCTTGGATTAAAAAAAAAAGTTCAGGTGTTTGGTTTGTTATGTGTCTCTGTGCGTGTGTGTAGACACGGAGAGACACTCATATAGAACTGTGGAGAGATTTTACTAATGGTGGAAGTCAACAAAGAAAATATTTTGAATGAGGATGCTGCTTTGTTGTAACAGTGACGGTCCCATTAATGCCTTTTAGGGAGCAAGGCCCCTCGGGCTGGTAATTTCTGCATGTTTTAGTTAGCTCTGTTGGGTGATCCTCTCTTTTTGTAGTTTTTAATAAAGTAAACAACCTTTTTAGTTTCCCTCGGAGCTTTGGCCTGTTTTTTGGTACACAAATTGTTATGTCTTCCAGCTCCTCCAGTTCTTTGTGTGTGTGCGCAGAGGTGTAGGAGTGCAATCGGGTGCCTGGTTGGTTGGTTGGCTGGTTGGTTTGTGGTGGTTGTTTTGTGATTAAAGCTCAGCTACTACTGGCAAGACTGTTAGACCTTCAGATGCTCTAATATTTTGACCATCATTCTTGTCACTGCACTTTGAGCAGAAAAACTTCTAATTTATCGGTATGAGGTTTGAACATAGTCCACTCCTTGATACCAGAGCCACAGATAAGCCCAAGAAAAGCAGGAAACTCTTTAACTTGCATACCAGGAAATCCTCGCTTAAAACACTTTCTGTATGTAACTCATATTAAAATGAAGGAGAAAACCCCAAAACCTCATTAGAAACAGTCTTTTTGGGTATTTGTCATTTTGATTTTACAGCTGTTTTTGGAAGAGGAGGTTCCTGGGTGAGATTAGCGAATTACTAATTTAGTATGTATCTGATCTGAAATTTTGTCAGTCATCTGTTCAGTTCTGATTTATTCTAAATAACAATGACGTTCTTCTAACTTCTGTTCTGCTGCAATTTATAGCTTTTTATAGGTTTAAAGTACAGAATATAACATCATTAGCATAATCATGTAAGTGATTTTTGAGTCAAATAATTAGTGAGTCAGACCTTCACATGCCGCAGTAGGGAACATCTGATGATCATTTCTGAAAGGGTAGGGACCTGCTAGGCCTCCCCCTGTGTTGGTGGTGTCCCAGCTGCCAAATACAATTCTCTCAATACTACAAGACCCCTTCATTTTGATACCAAAGTCTGCATTGGTCTGTTGGATAAGAGTGGTGGAAATGTATCCTAATTGTCACTGGCACTGTGTGTTTTGGTGGTGTGTGGTTTTGATTTCTTTTTTTTTTACACTAGGGTTTGCAGGTTAATACTCAATACACTACCTTCAAGACTGCCTTCTCTCCACAAAGTAATCCTCTCTGTTGGAGAGGCCATATCAACAATGAATTATAGGGCAATTCTTTTTTTTTTTTTTTACAGTGTCCCACAGTGTATTAAGTAATGTTTGAAGCTATTTCCACAGCATCTTTAGATAAAATCGGCTCAGTTATCCCTGGAGCACAGCAAAGGGCCAAAGGGTACCAACAACAGTCTCATTTCTCATTTGGCCCATTTTCTGAAGTGTGAACTGATGCTTTCCAGCCACTGGCTTTCCAGTGGCTGACAGAGTGCAATGGAGATCTGGCTCATCCTGCAAAATTGTGATCTGTCCTGTAACTGAGTATTAGAGTATCTAGCACTGAGAATGTTTATTTTGATAAGCTGAAAAATGTCATGTCTGAAATTGTTTGCTTCATGCTACATGCAAGTCTGGTAAAGGACTGTGTGGCACTGTGGTGTGTTGGAGGAAATGTGTATGGCCTATGGTGCCAAATTGACAGGATGACTTTTTTACCACAGAAACTACATGCTCACAGTTGTAGAAAAATGAATTATCTTTGCAGCTAAGGCATCCTTTCTCCTGGCAGAAGTTTTCTGGTATTTGAAAGAGTGCCTGTCTTCAATTTAGCTCACTGTAAAGAACTCACATTGCTGAGAATCTGAAAAACTTACAGAATTCTTTTTATTGATATGTTTCTGTCAGCCTATCCATTTTTATAGAAAAACCCCAATTGGTTTAAAAATTCTTATTATCTTGCTTACAGACTGGGCTGTCCATACAAACAAACACATCGTACCATATGTTAACCAACCTTTAGAGGTCCAGTTCACTCACTGTTTATTTTAGCACTTAAACCTTTAATAGGTTTGGTTCTCAGTTTTGTATTTTGATGATTATGTAATTAAAGTTAATAATGAGTAATTTTACAGAATTTTCATAATCTTTTAGTTATGTAAAGAGTTCTTGGCTATGCATTTGTTGAAGTTCATATAGTACCAAAATCATATTTGAGATCTCTTCAGCTCACACCATTTAACTTCTGTTTTCTTATGCAGTCTCTTTAGTCAAAAACTAACACCAGGGTAGAAAGGAGGGAAGGAAGGAAGCAAGAGAGAAAATGTTGCTGAGATTGCTCACAGTGCTCTGAAAACAGTGTGTCCGTGGCCCTTCTGAGCATCTCTGGGCTTTGTTTCTAGCTCCTCACTAATACAAAGGTTATCTGCACTAATCTGCTCTCATGTATGCTCACATAGCTCACATACCTGAGATAATGAGAAGTTCATTTGTTAACAGTTTATTTGGGTTGAGTTCAACAAAGCTTTTTTTAATGGTTTATAGAGAAAAAGGATTGCATTGATGAGGAAAAAAAGTTTGTAATTTGTTGTATAAAATACATAATACTGGTTTGTTGGTTTCTTTTGAAGATGCTATGTAATGAGTTGGTTGAGAGTGAAGATGTTATTAAACAGGATTTGGTGAAATGAGTAGCCACAGCTCTTGTATTCTTATTTTTGGAGATTCTTAAAAAACTCTTTTATTCAAAGATAGAAGTTAAAGACAAGCTAAAAATACATAGTGGATCAACTGTTTCTTGTTCTTTTATACTGTGAATTTTGTTTGTTTATCTGTTGTTTGGCTATTTCAGGAATGTTTTGGTCATGTGAAAGTCTTGTGTTTTGGTAATGGAGAAGAGCTTGTCAGCATGACTTAGGTGTGTCATATACTAATTAAGAGCTTGTGTGGTGGTGTGACCTGAAAGGTAACTGAAAAGATTAAAAGTGTTTTCTTAAAAAATGTTCCACGTCTTCTTTCTTTCTTTCTTTCCTCTTCTTTCTTTCTTTCCTCTTCTTTCTTTCTTTCCTCTTCTTTCTTTCTTTCCTCTTCTTTCTTTCTTTCCTCTTCTTTCTTTCTTTCCTCTTCTTTCTTTCTTTCCTCTTCTTTCTTTCTTTTCCTTTTTTGTTGCCCTGACTCATAGCTCTGGGTATTCAGGATTGGCAGTCTGAAAACGTTTCGTCTGGCCTTCAAAACCATAAAAATGCATTGCACGATAAATATGTACAATGCGCCTCAATGTCCTCAGCAAAATCCCAGGGTTTGGGTGGTTTGTTTTGGTTTTTGTTGTTGTTGTTACTACACATGAAATCTATATGAGTAGTTGTAAAGCAGTAATCTTCAAAGATCAGAGAGAAGGCATGTTTCATGTCCCAAATAAATGGGAATTTGAAAGCAAAGGAAGGCTGGACTATCCCTGGTTTTCTGTGCAAGAAGAACTTTCCCTGGAAAGGAAAAATTTTCACCAGCTTAATCTTTACTACAACTTCAGAAATATTCATGTCTTTATTTTCTTGCTTTACCAGTTCACATGATTTCTGCACTGTTTTCCTCTTCCTTTTTTGTTGATCGATTGCTTGTTAACAGTGTAAGAAAGAAATCTTTTCTGCTTTAGTGTAAGTCATACTGTTAAGAAAAAAAAAGAAAAAATCAGGCTACAAGGCTTACTATTTCATAAAAGTTTAGTGCTTGACAAATTGAATATGAGGTTAGGTGTTTATTATACTTTTCCTTTCTGAAGTTCAGTCAGACTCTCCATAAAGTGTTTTCGTGCTCACTAGGAATGAAAAAAAAAAACCAAAAACCCCCAAACTTGTAATCTCTTATTTTCTTTAACTTGAGAGGATAATATTTTTCATGAATATACAAATTTACTTTCTTGGTAACAGTCCTGTATTCCATTTACAGGTTCAGATTTTGAGTGTAAAATTGTTATTCGTGCCAGCCTGTGCTTTCCTATTGTAACAGGAAAATGCCACTCTGTTTTTCTCTTTTCTGGTGTTAGTTACTTTGTGCTCATCGAAATGCAGTACAGATAACTATTTCTTTTTTCCTTTATTTTAAAGCCTTGAAGAAAGAAGACAGCAGCTTTGATGAGGTAGGTTAAATATCTTTGTACTTTACATAGTCCAGGTATGCTTTGGTATTTCTCACTAGTGCTAAAAGAAACCTGTTGGCAGTAGTGTTATGATGTGCATATGTGTTAATACATGCATATTGCTCAAACATGGTTTCATTTTCCAAATAACTATCAGATGAATTTGTTAGTTGAAGGCTCTGAACAGAATGCTAGGGGTTTTTGGAATATAATGAAACTGGATGTTGTATGAAAAGGGGTCATATAAGAACATTCCATGCAGAGAAAATCCTTCACAGAACTTTACCCATGGTAATTCTCTTAGTTGTAGACCTGTACCATAGCAGACAGTGACAAAACAGCATTCTTGAGAGAACACCTTAGGTAAAGTGCTGCTGCACTGGCTTCTTGCTGTATGTCGACTGAGAGGGCTCTTTCTTATGAAATTAAAAAAAAAGACCGTCACCACAAATCCAGCAGCTAGCTGTGTTGGTAAAACTGATGCTGGAACTAAATGGTAGTATTTTCATGTGTTGATGTTACACTTCTGGCATTTCTGTGTTTTCTCCTTCACTGCATGCTGTAAGCTTAAATTCTTGGCTGATTACAGTGAGATATCTGCAGTGTAATGCCAGATTCAAGAATAAATTAAAGATGATGTCATGTCCTTGATACTGGATCAAATCAGGCTTCGTCTCCTTCTAAGCAGATATCATGGAGTTTTACAGCCCTCTGCTCAAATTCAGTAACAGTGTTAATAAAAGTTTTGTACTGTTCTGATGTGTGGCACAGAGAGCTGTAACTCACCTCGACCCCTCTCAGGTCTGGAGTGAAGGTTCTGGGATCAGACTGTTTTCAGGAACTCTTGTAGAATCATGCAGTGGTCCCGACTATTGTATTTCTCTTGTAATGCTGGTAGAACTTGATTCCTCCCTAGAGGTTACACCTGTGTGGATACGTCGTTGCAGACTCTGAATCCTTATTGTACACATTTAGTCTGTTTTTGTCCAGTACTTTTTTTCTGAAGGCTGCAGTGGTGTATCTGTGTAATATCCTACTCAGTAAGTACCTTGTATTAAATTTAATTTGAAAGACTGTCTTATGAAGACGGCAATTTTTCTGTCTTCTCCCCTTCCACAGGGCTGTTTATCTACAGGTTTTATGTATTTTCTTTAAACCTGACTTTCTGTTTGAACAGGAGACAACTTGAGCAGATTTTTATTTAAATTCAGGGAGTTTGGGAAAAACATAATCTTTCAAATATGTTTTTAATGAAATCTGACAGATTGCCTCTGCAGTAGCTCACATCAACAGTAAGAGAAGGCTAGTGGGAAGGCTACACAAAAGAATTTTCTTCTATCTCCTGTAAATAGGGAAGAGCTTGGTATGGCATTAGCATCAATTGGTTCCGTAGTTCTAGATGATGCTTCTTAGAAGAAAGAAAAGTGCGCTGAAGTTTTTTGTTGTCCTTGTTATCTTTTCAAACTGAACGCAATTATCTAGCCTAAAGTGAGAATCAGAGAATGAGCCCATATTACTTAATTGCTTTCTTTTAAAACATCCTTCAAATAGTAGATAAAACAGTCCTTGCTAACAATAATGTAGCTGATTGTAATGACACATACTTCTAAGGGAGACAGTATCTGGGAGCAGAGGAGTGGACACAGTTGTTCTCAGAAGGCTATCCTGAAAAGCACTGCTAATACCATACCGTGATATAAAAGGAAAGCAATCGAGTCTTCAGTCTAGTGTAAGTAGTACTGATAGACCAGGAGTGCGGTTAAGAAGAGAGCAGTAATAGTGAGTGGGAGTATTAGATGAGAAGGAGAGAGAGGGTAGTTGTCCAAGCACTATTTTACTTCAACTTTGTGTGTCTCCTACTATGAAAAATAGTATAGTAAACCACGGAAACATAAATTGCATTTTACAAACAACACATTCTCCCTGTACAGTTAGTGGAAAGATACTCTTTCTCCTTTCATGGTGCTGTGTATCTCTTTCCAGCATGAGTTTCCCCTTTCCTGGAAAGGGGGTGGCTTGTGAAGCAGATCTTGAACAAGTAGCAATGAATATGCCGGGAAATACTCTATGCTCCTGACAGCTCAGTAGAGGAGGAGGACTTGTGTTTTAGCCTTTCAGGTTGTGACCAGAGCACCAGTAGTAGAAGCCAGACAGCAGGGCCCTGAAACCTCCAAGGGTAGAGGGAAAGTGGGATGAAGAAGTAGAAGACCTTCCTAAAGCCACAAGGTTTGGGTTTGCAGCCGAGCTACTTGTCAGATTGATCTACACATTGTAGGTGCCACATCAGGAGCTTACTTGTTTGTCCTTCAGGAATCGAGGGGGAAGAAATGAGCTTTTAGTGAATGTTACCCCACCTACTTTACACTTGCACACAGTAGCTTAGAAATGTATAGCACTGCAGAAAGTCATCCTTCTTTGAAGAGAAATGACTAAAAATTAAGATATCAAACCTGACATGCAAGTGGATCGCATTATTGCTTTCTGTGGGTTCTGAAATCCCTCTAGGAAATTAGGACCAAAGGAACTGTGAACAGGAAGGTCTGTGAATAAGTTGCATGTCAGAAAATACTTTTAATTGTTCTGGAAGTGTTTTGTGGTTCTTTCTGGCTCATTTAGTCCTGCCCATAAGCTCAGAGCACAATAATAGCATGAATTGTAGGATTTGTCACTTTCTTGGTACCTGCTGTTGGGTTGCATTGACCAAATTTTGAATGAAGAAACACTTCTATAGATGCTGCTGGCCTTTACTTCGGTCCATGAGAACACTTCAGTTAATCCATTTAAAACCATTTATAGTCTATTTACCTTTGTAAGATCTTATGACATCTTCCAGAGACTTGGGTAAATAAAGGAGGAGAGTACAGGCCATTTTTTGTTTAGTCTTTTGTTCAAAACAGTAAAGTGATGGTGTGCTTTTTTTTTTTTTTTTTTTTTTTTTTTTTTTTTTTTTTTTTTTTTTTTTTTTTTTTTTTTTAACTTTTGCCTTTTTGTCCTACCGGTACCTATTGAAATCAGCGGGAAGACTCTGAGCGTTTTCAGTGGTTTGTGGATTAGTTTATTCTATCATGAAATACCATGATTTGGGGGTGGGATGCAGGCTGTACTTGCCTATTTTCTGAGTTAATTTGAGTGGTAGGAGCATCTTCTCCTTGTGTCCTGAAGTGTTGTTACCTGCTCTCTGAAGAGGGCAAGCTGCCAAAAAGAAGGTTGCCCTCCTTTTCAAAGCAATCTAAATTTCACTCTCCGAGTGTAGGTTCTGGCATGGGAAAGCATATATTTCATTCTTATAGTCAAAGCACTGGTTGTCTACTCTGGATGCCAAGATAGAATATGAGCACCTCTGAGGAGCAGAGCTAGATATAAAGAGCAGTCTATGAACAAATGTTTGGCCCTTGAGTGAACGTTTTATTTGTGCTCCGGTAGTTTGTCAAAGTTTAGAGTAATAACTTCCAACCATGCGGGATTGCTTTGATGTCTTTGGACTGTTAGCATAACAAGAACTACAGAACTTGTTCACTCTGTCTTGTAGTGGTGGCACTATTTTCTTTTTCATCAAATGAGTGTGATCAAGGCCAAAAACGTGGCTGAACAGCTGTGTATTTGTTGGTCTGACAGCCAGTGTTGCTGTTGTGACTAACCTCCTTGCAAGGCTGGTGACCTGTTCCTTTGGTGAACTGCTTGCTGTTATGATTTATTTCTAAATTATTGTCAGTCATAAACTGTTGATTCTTGTCCTTCTATTGTTTAGCTATATTTTAGTGTTAATTTTGTCCAATATCAAGAGCACCTTTTTTATTTTAAGGCCACCTTCCTTAGGAAATGAGGAAATTGTCATTATGCATCCATAATACTTTCTGGCTCCACTCAGTAACTTTGAAGCTGGCTGGCGCTGGATGCCTAGATGCTTGATGAAAAACTATGTGAGCTGGCTGAGGGATACAAATAAGAATGTCCTCTGATGGAAAAGCTGGAATACAGATTCTTGTGAATATAGGAGAATCTGTTTGGAGGTGTTATGAATACAGTGACCTCAGCAAAATCCTTAGTACTCATCTTCTCCCTGCTAAGTTTAGAGTTTCCAGCTCTGAGGAAGCCTAATTTCATTTATTTCACTCATGGAACAACTTCTATGTGTTTGAAGTGGAAGTGTGTGAAAGAGGAGGAAGTTTTGCCAAGTTACCTCTTGATTCTGAAATATGCTTGCTCTCACACTCCCTCTCTCTCAAAAAAAAGCCCCACCCAAAACAAAAAGGCTACTCCCTCTGTGGGACGTTGCCATGAAAAATGTGTTGGTTTAAAGGACACCTGTCTCTGAACCAGAGCTCTTGTGCGGAGAATATTTTGAAGATTTAAAGAGGAGGGTGTGGCTGGAAAAAAGTAGAGGTCTGTAAGGAATGAACAAGAGGAATCTGAATGCCATAATGCAGAAGGCACATAATACGTTAAATAACATTTGTGCATATTTATAAAAGTTTATTTATAGGAAGTAGCTTGGGAGAGAAGTGCATGTAGGAGGCATAGCTATGGAACTGTATATTTACCTTCTCCTTCTCTAGGAGAGGATCTGGATTATGGGAGATGGAGGGAGAAATCTAGCTCTCTTAGTCAGTCATCTGGGAATAAACATCGATTATTTCACTCCTGGGATACTTAGAAGGGTGGGATTGGTGTGTGACAGACTTAGGGAAGAGTCTGTAGTACAAAGGATTTTGGAAGCCTGCTTGTTACCTTCTTGGGTGTGGTAATTCTTTATTGATCAGATATAGCAGAATTGTTATAAGCCATGGCTGAGCTGCCTGCTTCTTGATGACTTTGTTTATATTTGGGAAGCAGAAGACTGGTGACTACTGAACAGCTTTGTGCTGTGATGTGTGGTGTGTTGCAATGGAGAGTTTCCAGAGAAGCAGTTACTGTAGATGTTGTATAGGTAATGTTTATAACTGGCCTGAATACCTTTGGGGTGGGTGTGTAATCGGTGCTAGGAACTTGGGTTTGGCTCAGGGTGTATGATGACTTAGTGCAGTTCTCATCTGCTTAATGCTGGACCAAGCACGTCGTGTGTGCTTATCAGTTGTGATATGTGACTGAAGGCTGATGGGAAAGTGATGTAGGAATTAATGCTAGAAAAATAAAAGTACAACCCTCTAAACCTGAATTTGGACAACAAACATAGAGGTACAGGTGTCAAAACAGTTTCTTAGTAATACCAGAGAACTTAGTCAGAAGAACTGCCCTGGGTGGTTTCAGTTACTTTGCCAGGTGGTTCAAGTGTCCTGAGAAATGGGTCCGTTCAGACATACGTCATAAACCAAACAAGAGGAAACAATTCCGGCAGAAGATAACAACTCAGTATTGAAAGCTGCTGCTTGTGAAGTGTTACTTGAGACATGTCACAGGCAAATTTTTTCGGGGGTGAAGAGTGGGGGTAAAAGCTCAATAATGTAGTGTGAGAGGCCCATCTTCATTTATGCAATTCTTGAATTCACAAGGTCTTAATTTGTTGGTTACGTATTTTTTTAGTCTTTAACTTTTGGGAAGGAAGATGGGTAGGGATGATGGTGTCTCATGAGCCCTTCTGTTGCAGAGGAGATTTCTTAGGAGATGGGACTCCGCTGCTTCATCTCTGCAGTTCCGTTCACTTATACCACTGAGGATCTGGTGACAATCCAGTGGTTTCCTAGCAGCTGATGACTTAGACGTCAGCTGGCCCAACAGGTTTACTGCTACCATGTGCCATGTCTTTGAGGCCATTCCAACAAACTATGAATATGAGTTGTGTTGCCAGCTTTGAGGACTTGTGTGATGGTGGTGCATGTGCATTTGTAGCAGGATAGTGCCAGTACTTCAGGTCTTATAAAACCATTCTCAGCTGCTTAAAGGGAATAATTGTTTCTTCTAGATAAGAACTGATAATATTACTAGCAAATGTGCTTCAGTTAAGTCTGAGAATGAAGAGCATGGATGGAAGAGAGCAAATATTACTGTTCTGCTGGACCGTGGCAACTTCTTGTTGGATCAGCTGTGGGACAGATGTGCCTTTCATCAGTCTGTAAAAATGCTGGTTTGTGAAACTTCAGTGGCTAAAAAAACCCCAACCCTTGGTCAGCCTTGCTTACTTTTTTAGAGAGTTACCAATATTTATATGATGACTAGGGATTTCTGCCACTTCCCTGTGTGTGGGGATGTGTTGGATATGGAAGGAAATCAAGTTCTGGAAGACATAAGATGCTTTAGATCCAGGTCTGCAAGCTAGTAAGTAACCGAGAAGTGGTAGGAAAGCCACCAGGAAAAATTGCAAAATGGCTGCTCTGTTATGTCTGGTTTCAAGGCTTTGAAGCAAAATCTGAGACCATGGGGAAGGTTTCGAGATTTACTTGGCAGTGACTTTTTACTCATTCAGAACAGAAATTGTACTTAATGTTGGAGGATAAACCTGGGCTTTAGGAGACCAAAACTTGAGAACCTTTCTGTTGTGATTGGGGAAGACTTTTAATCTTGAAGCATCTCTTAAATCTGTTGAGTGATGGTAGTTTGACTTTTTGCCTCAGCCATCAGTGTGTCCAGTTGTGCGTTCTGTCTGACATGGTTGGCGACGGTGCATACATTTACCTTTCAGAAAGCATGTGTTATTTTCATGAGGAAAGAAACTGCTTAATCCCCTTCTCTGCCTTCTCTTCTCCTATAGACAGTGGATGGAAGAAGGATTCAAGTAAGTAGTTGATATGTATGTGTCCTTTGCCTCATTTGTCTTTGAAAATTGATGGAGCAGAGGAGCAGAACTTGGTCCGAATCTATGTCCTTGGCAATGACGTGTGAGGTCAAAATGTTGACATATAAAGCTCTGATCTGCAGGCAAGTGTTTTAGCTATCAGAAAAGCACTGCAAAGTGAAGATGAATTGCCAGGCCTGCTTCTCTCAATTGTGCATATGTATTTTTGTGTTGAGTGTTTCCGTTGATCAGATGAGAGGATACATGCATTCCGGAGACGTGGAGTCTAAATGCAAGCTATTATTATTTTGATGAACAATCGTTACCTGTAAATTCTGCTGTTTATTTTCTTGGATATGGGATATATTAATTTATTAGTAGAGTAAAAAACACAGTATGTGACGTATGGGATCAGCGGCTTCTTGTTCTTGGCTTTGCTGGGCAATCTCCCAGTTGTGAAGCAAGTAATAATTCTGTGAATTCCTTGATAGGTCTGTCTCTGCCATCTTCTATATACTTAGACTTTATTGTGTGGGGGTTTTTTTAAATTTTTCTTCCAAGCCACACTACTAAACGACATATGACTATATTTAAATTTTCTTCTCATGAAAGTATAAATGAAAATAACTTTTGTCTACTTTTAGCTTTCCTGAGAAAGTCCACACTGTGTGTCGCAGTATCAGTGACAACCTTATTTGCAGGATCCCATCCACAGTAATTGAGCAAGGTTCTGAATCAACTGACATCTCCTGCTGTTTATTTGGAAGGGATAAGAAAAGGAGATTGCAGGCTATGACTAAGCTTATTTAAAGAAAATGGATTTTATGTGCATGAACCAATGTCACTTTATATTAATTTCATATTAAGGCCTGAAGAAATGGTCATTTCTTTCCAACTCTTTCTCTATATATTCTGGAATTTGTTTATCTGTTTTTCTTTCCAGCAAAGCTTCCTACGTTGATTCACAGTTCTGCTAGTATCTGCTTGTATCCTGCTAGCTTTTGTTTTTTTCAGGTACAGCAATTCTCCTTATTACGTTATTTAAATATTACAGGTTATTGAAATGTGAAATATTTACAGTAGTTTAATAACTAAAAATAAGAGCGAATGCTTCTGAAAACTTAACGATAAATGACAGATGCAAGGACACTAAGAGAGCGTGTAGTACATTATCGGCAATTCCAAGTAACAACTGGAATTACTTGTGTTTGGGCTCTCCTGAGATAGTTACTTAACCTGAATTAAGTTTCTTGGTAGGATCCAGGCGTTCAACTTGTTCAGTGTTGAGAAATGAAAGCAACATTATAGCTTCAGCAGCTATTCACTGCTGTGGTGGCCCAGGAAAACAGTGGCTTACAGTACTTTTCCTGCTGCCATGTGCTCAGCAGGGCTTTTTTGTGTGTGTGAACTTCTTGTTAGTCTGATAGCGCATATATACAAAAAAGGTGTTCTTCCATACGCGTGTTTCTTTTAGCGAGAGCAAAATGAATTTCTTGTTACCAGTGGATTTTTATATGTACGCAACTGTGCTCAGCGCTATTTTGTTTTACCAGATCTTTGGGTTGTGGCCACCATGATCGTGAAACTGTACCCGAGGCTGGCTTCATGCTGTTTCTGAACTTGTTTTCTGACTCCCATCCTGAAAATTCAACGCTCTGAAGGAATTTGTTTGTTGTCATTCGCTGTGATTAGTTGGGTCAGATCTGCCCTTCAGCTTTGGAATCTGGAAGACTTTCTGTTATTCCAAGTATGCTGCAAGAAGTAGTATAGAGGCTAGGGTGCGTATCTTGGTTCCTATTATTTTTCTTAAGTTAATACCCTCTCAGCTGAAACATTTTTCCTCACTGTTTTGTTAGGCAGTTACAGAAAGCAATTAGGAGAACGTACTGAAATTCATATAGCATTTATTCAGCGTCCCCTTGTTTTTATCTCGATCTTTCCATTAACATACAGTCATAGTTGATTTCTGATAGGGTGACAAGATTTTCACTTGTTACTTTTTGCAAGTCGTTTTATTAAGTTTGGTGGTTGTTTTTTTTATTTTGAGAACCAGCCACCCACACATCCCCTCATTGCCCCGTGGGACTGGCTTGTCCAGCCTCTTCTGTATCTTTAGAAATTAGTCATCCCTTTATAACGAGTTTCTGGTTTAATTTTAGTTATTTCCTTTTATCCAGTATGGTGACATAAACTGCATGATAATCCCAATATGGTTTCAGTCGCTGTCAGTTAACTCTTAGGCACAGATCTAGTTCTTTGAATTATTCTTTCTTCCCCCCATTTTTTGTTTAATTTATACCTTGATTTCAGTGTAATTATCTATGTTCACCATGTATCTTTCTTCAGTTTGTCTTGTTCTTAAGCTGGTGTTGTTTCCTTTCCATGGTGACAAGGATGCTGCTGGTGTCCTTTCCAGTTGTTGAGGCAGCCACTGGGGGCATGGGAGCGCAGCCAGGGTGGCAGCTCATGTCCTAAGTGGAGTGGGCAGGGAGAGAAGGGAGCACCTGTGGGTTGGCTGGAACTGCCAGACGCTGGCAGAATCAATGGAAAATGTAGTGTGTTGGCTTTCATTTATTTTTGGCCTTCTAAACAGCCAGACTTATAAATTTTTCCAACCTGTCTTGCTTTGCTGATGCCAATTACTGATGCAGTTTTATAGTTAAAATAGCTTGCTCAGAAAAAAGATTTTTAGATCATTCGTGCAAAAAATGATGCCGGTTCCATTTGTCAGATTCATTATCATTCTTACCATACCTTGGCTTGGTTAGATGTGTGAAGTCTCTCATGACTGGAGGTTTGCTCAGTTTGGAGGGAAAAAAAGTTTTTGTTCAAAAAGAAAGGCGGGGGGGGGGGGGGGGGGGGGGACAACAACGG